>NC_086446.1:614034826-614209826 GCF_028390025.1 Pseudophryne corroboree
GATAAAATGCTGAATTTACCAAGCAAGTAAAGCAAAAAAAAAAAAAGCAAGTTACTTTGTGTCTGGAATAAACCATTTTGTCTTGCACGGGGAGCAAATACATTTATATTTTTTCTGTGCAGGGTAAATACAGGCTGTTTTTGCATGTAGCTCACAAATGTTAGATAACTTTATGTTTACACTGCAATTTAGATTTTCAGTTTGAACTCACCTCACCCAAATCGAAATCTCTCTGCACATGTTATATCTGCCAGCCTGCAGTGCAATCTGGTTTTGCCTAGTTGAATCAGACCCAGAATGCAAAGCCGTGGAATTGTGTTTGAGGGCAGGTATATATGTCCAAGCAGGGCCGGGTCTAGAGCTTTTTGCGCCCCGGGCGGGAATAGGGGTGTGGCTTCATACAGGGGGCGTAGCCAGTTACGCCCCCTGTACAGTAGAGTAGCGCCGCTGAAATGCTGTGCGGTGCGCGATGATGTCATTGCGCACCGCACACAGTAAAGGTCCTCTCCACGAAGGGAAACTAGACGCTACGCGTCTAGTTCCCTTCACAGCGGGCAGTGGGGGGCACAGCAGTAGTGGATCTTGCCATGGTGCGGCGCCCTCTGGATGGCGCCAGCGCCCTCCGGAAGGCGGCGCCCCGGGCAAAAGTCCTGCTTGCCCATGGCAAAATCCGCTACTGTGTCCAAGGTGTCTGTCCTATGATTTTAAAACCCACAGGAAAATGCCTCTTTCTCTAACGTCCTAGTGGATGCTGGGGACTCCGAAAGGACCATGGGGAATAGCGGCTCCGCAGGAGACTGGGCACAAAAGTAAAAGCTTTAGGACTACCTGGTGTGCACTGGCTCCTCCCCCTATGACCCTCCTCCAAGCCTCAGTTAGATTTTTGTGCCCGAACGAGACGGGTGCAGGCTAAGGGGCTCTCCTGAGCTGCTTAGTGTAAAAGTTTAAAGTAGGTTTTTTATTTTCAGTGAGACCTGCTGGCAACAGGCTCACTGCACCGAGGGACTAAGGGGAGAAGAAGCGAACTCACCTGCGTGCAGAGTGGATTGGGCTTCTTAGGCTACTGGACATTAGCTCCAGAGGGACGATCATAGGCCCAGCCATGGATGGGTCCCAGAGCCGCGCCGCCGGCCCCCTTACAGAGCCAGAAGACTGAAGAGGTCCGGAAAATCGGCGTCAGAAGACGTCCTGTCTTCAATAAGGTAGCGCACAGCACTGCAGCTGTGCGCCATTGCTCTCAGCACACTTCACACTCCGGTCACTGAGGGTGCAGGGCGCTGGGGGGGGGGCGCCCTGAGACGCAATAAAAATACCTTTTTTGGCAAAAAATACATCACATATAGCTCCTGGGCTATATGGATGCATTTAACCCCTGCCAATTTTTACATAAAAAAGCGGGAGAAAGGCCGCCGAAAAGGGGGCGGAGCCTATCTCCTCAGCACACTGGCGCCATTTTTTCCTCACAGCTCCGTTGTAGGAAGGCTCCCTGACTCTCCCCTGCAGTCCTGCACTACAGAAACAGGGTAAAACAAGAGAGGGGGGGCACTAAATTGGCATATAAATATATACAGCAGCTATATTAGGGAAAAACACTTATATAAGGTTATCCCTGTATATATAGCGCTCTGGTGTGTGCTGGCAAACTCTCCCTCTGTCTCCCCAAAGGGCTAGTGGGGTCCTGTCCTCTATCAGAGCATTCCCTGTGTGTGTGCTGTGTGTCGGTACGTTGTGTCGACATGTATGAGGAGGAAAATGGTGTGGAGGCGGAGCAATTGCCTGTGTTAGTGATGTCACCCCCTAGGGAGTCGACACCTGACTGGATGGTCTTATGGAAAGAATTACGTGATAGTGTCAGCACTTTACAAAAGACTGTTGACGACATGAGACAGCCGGCAAATCAGTTAATACCTGTACAGGCGTCTCAAACACCGTCAGGGGCTCTAAAGCGCCCGTTACCTCAGGTCGATACAGACACAGACACGGACACTGACTCCAGTGTCGACGGTGAGGAAACAAACGTATTTTCCAGTAGGGCCACACGTTACATGATCACGGCAATGAAGGAGGTTTTGAACATTTCTGATACTACAAGTACCACAAAAAAGGGTATTATGTGGGGTGTGAAAAAACTACCCGTAGTTTTTCCCGAATCAGATTAATTAAATGAGGTGTGTGATGAAGCGTGGGTTTCCCCCGATAAAAAACTGCTAATTTCTAAAAAGTTATTGGCATTATACCCTTTCCCGCCAGAGGTTAGGGCGCGTTGGGAAACACCCCCTAGGGTAGATAAGGCGCTCACACGCTTATCAAAACAAGTGGCGTTACCGTCTCCTGATACGGCCGCCCTCAAGGAACCAGCTGATAGGAAGCTGGAAAATATCCTTAAAAGTATATACACACATACTGGTATTATACTGCGACCAGCAATCGCCTCAGCCTGGATGTGCAGTGCTGGGGTGGCTTGGTCGGATTCCCTGACTGAAAATATTGATACCCTGGACAGGGACAATATATTATTGACTATAGAGCATTTAAAGGATGCATTTCTATATATGCGAGATGCACAGAGGGATATTTGCACTCTGGCATCAAGAGTAAGTGCGATGTCCATTTCTGCCAGAAGAGGATCATGGACGCGACAGTGGTCAGGGGATGCGGATTCCAAACGGCATATGGAAGTATTGCCGTATAAAGGGGAGGAGTTATTTGGGGTCGGTCTATCGGACCTGGTGGCCACGGCAACGGCTGGGAAATCCACCTTTTTACCCCAAGTCACCTCGCAGCAGAAAAAGATACCGTCTTTTCAGGCTCAGTCCTTTCGTCCCCATAAGGGCAAGTGGGCAAAAGGCCACTCATATCTGCCCCGGGGCAGAGGAAGGGGAAAAAGACTGCAGCAGACAGCCTCTTCCCACGAACAGAAGCCCTCCCCCCGCTTCTGCCAAGTCCTCAGCATGACGCTGGGGCCTTACAAGCGGACTCAGGCACGGTGGGGGCCCGTCTCAAGAATTTCAGCGCACAGTGGGCTCACTCGCAAGTGGACCCCTGGATCCTGCAGGTAGTATCTCAGGGGTACAAATTGGAATTCGAGACATCTCCCCCTCGCCGGTTCCTGAAGTCTGCTTTACCAACGTCTCCCCCCGACAGGGAGGCGGTATTGGAAGCCATTCACAAGCTGTATTCCCAGCAGGTGATAATCAAGGTACCCCTCCTACAACAGGGAAAGGGGTATTATTCCACGCTGTTTGTGGTACCGAAGCCGGACGGCTCGGTGAGACCCATTTTAAATCTGAAATCCTTGAACACTTACATAAAAAGGTTCAAGTTCAAGATGGAGTCACTCAGAGCAGTGATAGCGAACCTGGAAGAAGGGGACTATATGGTGTCGTTGGACATCAAAGATGCTTACCTCCATGTCCCAATTTGCCCTTCTCACCAAGGGTACCTCAGGTTTGTGGTACAGAACTGTCACTATCAGTTTCAGACGCTGCCGTTTGGATTGTCCACGGCACCCCGGGTCTTTACCAAGGTAATGGCCGAAATGATGATTCTTCTTCGAAGAAAAGGCGTCTTAATTATCCCTTACTTGGACGATCTCCTGATAAGGGCAAGGTCCAGAGAACAGTTAGAGGTCGGAGTAGCACTATCTCAAGTAGTACTACGACAGCACGGATGGATTCTAAATATTCCAAAATCGCAGCTGATTCCGACGACACGTCTGCTGTTCCTAGGGATGATTCTGGACACAGTACAGAAAAAGGTGTTTCTCCCGGAAGAGAAAGCCAGGGAGTTATCCGACCTAGTCAGGAACCTCCTAAGACCAGGCCAAGTGTCAGTACATCAATGCACAAGGGTCCTGGGAAAGATGGTGGCTTCTTACGAAGCGATTCCATTCGGCAGATTCCACGCAAGAACTTTTTAGTGGGATCTGCTGGACAAATGGTCCGGATCGCATCTTCAAATGCATCAGCGGATAACCCTGTCTCCAAGGACAAGGGTGTCTCTCCTGTGGTGGTTACAGAGTGCTCATCTCCTAGAGGGCCGCAGATTCGGCATTCAGGATTGGGTCCTGGTGACCACGGATGCCAGCCTGAGAGGCTGGGGAGCAGTCACACAGGGAAGAAATTTCCAGGGCTTGTGGTCAAGCATGGAAACGTCACTTCACATAAATATCCTGGAAATAAGGGCCATTTACAATGCCCTAAGTCAGGCAAGACCTCTGCTTCAGGGTCAGCCGGTGTTGATCCAGTCGGACAACATCACGGCAGTCGCCCACGTAAACAGACAGGGCGGCACAAGAAGCAGGAGGGCAATGATGGAAGTGGCAAGGATTCTTCGCTGGGCGGAAAATCATGTGATAGCACTGTCAGCAGTGTTCATTCCGGTAGTGGACAACTGGGAAGCAGACTTCCTCAGCAGACACGATCTTCACCCGGGGGAGTGGGGACTTCACCCAGAAGTCTTCCACATGATTGTGAACCGTTGGGAAAAACCAAAGGTGGACATGATGGCGTCCCGCCTCAACAAAAAACTGGACAGATATTGCGCCAGGTCGAGGGACCCTCAGGCAATAGCTGTGGACGCTCTGGTAACACCGTGGGTGTACCAGTCAGTGTATGTGTTCCCGCCTCTTCCTCTCATACCAAAAGTACTGAGAATCAAGCCAAGAAGGACTTGGTACCCGGAAATTCAAGAGATGCTCACGGAAGACCCGTGGCCTCTACCTCTAAGAAAGGACCTGCTCCAGCAGGGACCATGTCTGTTCCAAGACTTACCGCGGCTGCGTTTGACGGCATGGCGGTTGAACGCCGGATCCTGAAGGAAAAAGGCATTCCGGATGAAGTCATCCCTACCCTGATCATAGCCAGGAAGGATGTAACCGTACAACATTATCACCGTATTTGGCGTAAATATGTTGCGTGGTGCGAGGCCAAGAAGGCCCCTACAGAGGAATTTCAACTGGGTCGATTCCTGCATTTCCTGCAAACAGGACTGTCTATGGGCCTCAAATTAGGGTCCATTAAGGTTCAAATTTCGGCTCTGTCAATATTCTTCCAAAAAGAACTAGCTTCTGTTCCTGAAGTTCAGACGTTTGTCAAGGGAGTACTGCATATACAGCCTCCTTTTGTGCCTCCAGTGGCACCTTGGGATCTCAATGTAGTTTTGGGATTCCTAAAATCACATTGGTTTGAACCACTCACCACTGTGGACTTAAAATATCTCACATGGAAAGTGGTAATGCTGTTAGCCCTGGCTTCAGCCAGGCGGGTCTCAGAATTGGCGGCTTTATCCTATAAAAGCCCTTACCTAATTTTTCATACGGACAGGGCAGAATTGAGGACTCGTCCTCAATTTCTCCCTAAGGTGGTTTCAGCATTTCACTTAAACCAGCCTATTGTGGTGCCTGCGGCTACTAGGGACTTGGAGGATTCCAAGTTACTGGACGTAGTCAGGGCCCTGAAAATATATGTTTCCAGGACGGCTGGAGTCAGAAAATCTGATTCGCTGTTTATCCTGTATGCACCCAACAAGCTGGGTGCTCCTGCTTCTAAGCAGACGATTGCTCGTTGGATTTGTAGTACAATTCAGCTTGCACATTCTGTGGCAGGCCTGCCACAGCCAAAATCTGTAAAAGCCCATTCCACACGGAAAGTGGGCTCATCTTGGGCGGCTGCCCGAGGGGTCTCGGCTTTACAACTTTGCCGAGCAGCTACTTGGTCAGGGGCAAACACGTTTGCTAAATTCTACAAATTTGATACCCTGGCTGAGGAGGACCTGGAGTTCTCTCATTCGGTGCTGCAGAGTCATCCGCACTCTCCCGCCCATTTGGGAGCTTTGGTATAATCCCCATGGTCCTTTCGGAGTCCCCAGCATCCACTAGGACGTTAGAGAAAATAAGAATTTACTTACCGATAATTCTATTTCTCATAGTCCGTAGTGGATGCTGGGCGCCCATCCCAAGTGCGGATTGTCTGCATTACTTGTACATAGTTATTGTTACAAAAATCGGGTTATTGTTGTTGTGAGCCATCTTTTCAGAGGCTCCTTCTGTTATCATGCTGTTAACTGGGTTCAGATCACAAGTTGTACGGTGTGATTGGTGTGGCTGGTATGAGTCTTACCCGGGATTCAAAATCCTTCCTTATTGTGTACGCTCGTCCGGGCACAGTATCCTAACTGAGGCTTGGAGGAGGGTCATAGGGGGAGGAGCCAGTGCACACCAGGTAGTCCTAAAGCTTTTACTTTTGTGCCCAGTCTCCTGCGGAGCCGCTATTCCCCATGGTCCTTTCGGAGTCCCCAGCATCCACTACGGACTATGAGAAATAGAATTATCGGTAAGTAAATTCTTATTTTCTGCGAAATAGACTAGAGCACAGGTTCTCAAGCTCGGTCCTCAGGACCCCAAACGGTTCATGTTTTGCAGGTCACCTGTACATTTTTAAAATGTGACAGTTGGTGATACACAGTGCAGCTGCTGGGTGACATGGAAAACGTGAACCGTGTGGGGTCCTGAGGACCGAGTTTGAGAACCACTGGACTAGAGTTTGGGCTTTTAGTAAAAGTTAGTTAAACGGTCCTGGGGGGTATGAATGGAGAGAGAGGGTGGGCTCCGTTCATTAGGCCCAGTCCCGTTCTTGAAGGCCTATAGCCTCAGAGAAGGCTAATTAGTGCTAACACCTGCATGGGTGTGATAAAAGCCTGTGAGCCTGGACAGGAAGTCTCTCATTGCCTGGGAAGCAAGCTGCTGGCTTGCTGAAAGAGACACCATTATTGCCTGAAGTGGGTGCTTTGTTGAACTGCTGTTTTGGTGAGCTGGAAAATAGGTTCTTCTCACACCTAGAGAGGAAAACCTTGTGTATAGTTAGTGCCCAGACGGGCTAGCATTTATGTTTGTGTTTTGTTTTACTTGTGCTGCGAATAAAAATAACTAAGGCTATGTGCACCATAAATATAGCTGCATCAGCAGACAACACTGAAATAAGTATCAGGATAGCAGAAAACTGAGGCACTTGGTGTCGTCGAAGGGATTATGAAGTAGAAGATAGTTGAAGTAAGAGAAGGTAAAGCACAAGAGGAAGAGGGTCTTGCTCATGAGAGCTTACATTCAAAAGGGGAGAGGCAGACGTACAGGGGTGACACCAATGGGTAGACAGTGAGCGTGGGACCCTCTGTCCTCTGTTAGGATGAGAGAATGCTGTGTTTGGTGAAGAAGTGGGTCTTGAGACCCCTTTGGAGTTTTGTAGAGAGGTGGGGAGTCCTATAGGGAGAGGTAGATAATTCCAGAAAAACAGAGCAGCACATGCAAAATCTTGGAGTTAGGAGTGGGAGGAACTAATCAGCAAACAGGAAAGGCAACGTGCATTAGTGGAGCAAAGATGATGGCAGGAGTGTAAATGGAGATAAGGTCAGAGATGTAAATGGGAGAGGAGTGAGTGAGGGCTTTGTGAGTGTGAGAAGCTTGAATTGGATTCTGAAGGGAAAAGGGAGAAATTGAATGTGATGTTAGTGTATTAGAATGCTTAATATTTGTACACACTCCCTTACTAATGTTTGTAAGCCTGTATCTTCAGTGATGGTCCCTGGGACCAGGGGAATGCTGGGAAGTGGGTGGTCCAGTGTGCAGTGTGTCTGGAGCTGGAGGGAATAAACAGCACAGCAGTGAACTCACATTTCTCTGTGTCCTGATGACTGGATTTACAAACGTGTGAGCAAAACATGGTGTCAGAAGAAGTTTAACTTGGACTGCTAGTGCTCTCAGAGTGTGAAAGAATCTTGCAGAAGTCTGTGGCTGGGATACTCCGTGTCTGCAAAACCTGCCGTGTGCTCCTATCTTCAAACAGTGAGTAACCATGGATAAACTAGCTCCTCCAACCGGCATGCTGATGTCTGGTAACTTGTCTGAAAACTGGAAAAGATTTAAGCAAAGGTTTAATATATATCTTGCTGCATGTGGAGCTGATTCAGAGGCTGACAAAACGAAGGCATCCATTTTCCTCCATGTGATAGGAGAGGATGTGCTGGAAATTTACAATAGTTTTCAGTTTGATGAGGGGCAGAATATGGTGCTATCTTCTATAATGCAAAAGTTTGAAGATTACTTTGTGCCAAGGAAAAATGTGACATATGAAAGATATAAGTTTTTCACATGTGATCAGAAGTCTGTAGATGGATTTGATCAGTATGTTACGGAGCTGCAATCACTCAGTAAATCCTGTGAGTTTGGTGATTTAAAGGATTCACTGATTAGAGATCGTATTGTCTGTGGAATACCTGATAATGGACTCAGAGAGAGATTGCTGAGAGAGCAAGACCTAACACTAGAAAAGGCAGTGACTATGTGTAGATCTGCAGAAATAACTAGATTTCAAGCCAAAAAGTTACACAAGGAAGCTGATGTGCATGTAGTGCAGAAAACAGCCATGCAAACCTCCATTCTCAAGAATGAAGCAGTCTAAACCACAGTCTAATAAGGAAATGTGTAGTAGATGTGGAAATGCTCACAATCCTAAAATGTGCCCGGCTTATGGTAAAACCTGCATGAAATGTGGTAGACTTAATCACTTTGCCAAATGTTGTAAAATTAAAAGTAACACAACCAAAGTGCATGCTGTTAAACAAACAGATGAATTATTTGTGGATTGCATTGAACTTTGCAGTGCAGATAAGAAAGAATGAATGGATTGTCCCTTTAACTGTGAACGAGATTGTCATTCCCTTTAAGCTTGATACTGGTGCGCAGGTGAATTTAATATCATTTCAAGACTATAAGACTTTTAGAGTAAAACCTAAAATTCACCCAGCCAAAGTGAAAGTTACAGGGTACACTGGGGAGGAAATTCCCGTGAAAGGTACATGCTTAGTGACACTGAAATGTAAGGGACAACAGTTTAAAACATCTCTACTGATTGTGGATAAAAATGTGCAACCGATTCTAGGATTAAGTTCTTGTGAGAAACTAAGCTTGCTAAAGAAAGTTTTTATGGTGACATCACAAGTAGAAGATGACTGCAAATCGATGTTTACAGAATACAGAGACTTGTTTGAAGGTCTAGGTTGTTTGCCTGGGGAGTATAAAATAAATATAGACACGCAAGTTTCTTCAGTGATACACCCCTGCAGAAAAGTGCCGTTTGCGCTGAGAGAAAAACTGAAACAAGAGTTAAATCGCATGGAAGCCTTGGGTGTGATACAGAAAGTTGATGAGCCTACTGAATGGGTAAGCTCCTTAGTAATTGTTGAAAAGAAAAATGGACAACTCCGAATATGTCTAGACCCCAGAGATTTAAACAAAGCTATTAAACGAGAACATTTCAAACTACCAACCAGAGATGAAATCATGTCGCAATTTGCGGGAGCAAAATGGTTCAGTAAATTGGACGCATCTTCAGGATTCTGGAAAATGAAGCTAGATGAGGCCAGCTCAAAGCTTTGTACATTTAATACACCAGAAGGTCGATACAGATTTCTTCGACTACCATATGGAATATTGTCTGCTCCAGAAGTATATCACAAAAAGATACACATGATTTTTTAACATATTCCAGGTGTTGAAACAATGATGGATGACATTATTGTCTGGGGATCTACAAAGGAAGAACATGATTCTAGATTGAGACAAGTAATGGAACTTGTCAAGAAAGTGAATCTAAAGCTAAACAAGGACACATGTGAATTTGGCGTGAATACACTTACCTTTATGGGCGACGTGGTCTCAGATCAAGGTGTAAAACCAGACCCAAGGAAAATATCAGCCATAGTGAACATGGAACGTCCTAACAACAAAGATGACGTCAGAAGATTCCTAGGAATGATTACTTACTTAGGAAAGTTTATTTCTCAACTCTCTGAATGAACAGCCTCTCTAAGATGGTTGTTGGACAAAGATAACGAGTGGATGTGGTCACATGAACAAGAAGAAAGTTGGCAAAACTTGAAACAAATCATTACAGAGCAACCAGTGCTAAAATTCTTTGATCCTGCGAAAAGAATAAGAATTTCAGCAGATGCTTCGCAATTTGGCCTAGGCTCAGTGCTGTTACAAGAACATGAGGATACATGGCAACCAGTAATCTATGCATCAAGAGCACTGACAAGCGCTGAAACAAGGTATGCTCAGATAGAGAAAGAACTTCTAGCGATCACATATGCATGTGAGCGATTTCATCAGTTTGTGTATGGTCAAACATTTACAGTGGAAACTGACCACTAGCCATTGATAGCTATCATGACTAAATCATTACATGACTGTCCCATGAGAATTCAACGAATGCTTATCAGACTACAGAAATATGATGTACACTTGCTGTACTGTCCCGGCAAATACATGTACATTGCTGATACACTTTCTCGTGCTGTGGACAAAAGTGAAGGTTTCAAAAGTCTGATGGATGAAGAGATAGAAGCCTATGTAAATTTGATCATAGCTTCTCTTCCAGTGTCTCTTGCAAGACTAGAACAGATTAGGAAAGAAACTGAGACAGATGACACAATGAAAGTGTTGAAAGATATCATTCTGAAAGGTTGGCCAGCAGAAAAACATGCGTGCCTGCTGTCTATCCATGATTATTGGATGTACCGCAGTGACCTTACAGTTGTCGATGGCATTATTTACAAAGGCAATAGGTTTGTCATACCTGCACGACTAAGAAAAACTATGCTGTGCAAGATACATGAAGGCCACTTAGGAGAAGAAAAATGTAAGCGGAGAGCGCGTGAAGTTATGTATTGGCCAAGAATGAACCAAGACATAGCACAGACTACAGCTACATGTGAATTATGTCTTACGTATAGACCGAAACAACAAGTCGAGCCACTGAGTCCTCACGCAGTGCCAGAGAGACCATACCAGAAAGTTAGCGCAGATTTGTTTGATTGTAATGGGAAAACGTACATTGTCGTGACTGATTATTACTCTAACTACCCTGAGGTGAAGACACTATATACAACTACTAGTAAAGCCGTAATCAATTGCATGAAGTCAATCTTTGCAAGGCACGGTGTTCCTATGGAAGTGTTCACTGACAATGGTCCTCAGTTTTCCAGTGCTGAATTTAGACAATTTGCTGATGAGTGGGAATTTGTCCACACTACGTCAAGTCCCCACTATCCACGCTCAAATGGGTTGGTGGAAAGTTCAGTAAAAACTGTAAAGAGTCTCATGAATAAAGCTCAAGAAGGTAAAGAAGATTTCTACAAAAGTCTTTTAATCTACCGGAGTACACCTTTACAGAATGGACTTTCTCCTGCACAAATGCTGATGGGAAGGAGGATTAGAGCAAATCTCCCGATACATGATGAACTGCTTAATACACATAACTCAGCGTTGGTCAGACTGAGTAAGGAACGTCAACAGGCGAAACAGAAACTGTTCCATGACAGGCGAGCAAAAAGCTTATCTGATCTAAAATCGGGTGACCAAGTCCTTCTCAGAGATCACGAGAAAGGTGTTTGGGTGCAGAAAGGTATTGTGCAAGCACAAGTAGCACCAAGATCTTACACTATACGTACAGAGCATGGAACAGAAGTAAGAAGAAATCGGGTGGATTTAAGATCTCAACCTAACCATAATGAAGACAACATGACTGAAGAATACCCTTCATCTGACATGTATGATGATCCTGATAATGGTGAACAAACCACGATTCTAGAAAGGTCCAACATGGTAGATGAAACACAGACTGTGTATGAAAGACCCAAAAGGGAAATACGCAGACCTGAGAGACTCATTGAAACATGTTAGATGATGTTCTTAATATGACGTTGTTAATTGTTGCATTGAAGCGTACAGGGCTTATCTTTAAAGATAAGAGGATGCGATGTTAGTGTATTAGAATGCTTAATATTTGTACACACTCCCTTACTAATATTTGTAAGCCTGTATCTTCAGTGATGGTCCCTGGGACCAGGGGAATGCTGGGAAGTGGGTGGTCCAGTGTGCAGTGTGTCTGGAGCTGGAGGGAATAAACAGCACAGCAGTGAACTCACATTTCTCTGTGTCCTGATGACTGGATTTACAAACGTGTGAGCAAAACATGGTGTCAGTAGAAGTTTAATTTGGACTGCTAGTGCTCTCAGAGTGTGAAAGAATCTTGCAGAAGTCTGTGGCTGGGATACTCCGTGTCTGCAAAACCTGCCGTGTGCTCCTATCTTCAAACAGTGAGTAACCATGGATAAACTAGCTCCTCCAACCGGCATGCTGATGTCTGGTAACTTGTCTGAAAAGATTTAAGCAAAGGTTTAATATATATCTTGCTGCATGTGGAGCTGATTCAGAGGCTGACAAAACGAAGGCATCCATTTTCCTCCATGTGATAGGAGAGGATGTGCTGGAAATTTACAATAGTTTTCAGTTTGATGAGGGGCAGAATATGGTGCTATCTTCTATAATGCAAAAGTTTGAAGATTACTTTGTGCCAAGGAAAAATGTGACATATGAAAGATATAAGTTTTTCACATGTGATCAGAAGTCTGTAGATGGATTTGATCAGTATGTTACGGAGCTGCAATCACTCAGTAAATCCTGTGAGTTTGGTGATTTAAAGGATTCACTGATTAGAGATTGTATTGTCTGTGGAATACCTGATAATGGACTCAGAGAGAGATTGCTGAGAGAGCAAGACCTAACACTAGAAAAGGCAGTGACTATGTGTAGATCTGCAGAAATAACTAGATTTCAAGCCAAAAAGTTACACAAGGAAGCTGATGTGCATGTAGTGCAGAAAACAGCCATGCAAACCTCCATTCTCAAGAATGAAGCAGTCTAAACCACAGTCTAATAAGGAAATGTGTAGTAGTTGTGGAAATGCTCACAATCCTAAAATGTGCCCGGCTTATGGTAAAACCTGCATGAAATGTGGTAGACTTAATCACTTTGCCAAATGTTGTAAAATTAAAAGTAAAACAACCAAAGTGCATGCTGTTAAACAAACAGATGAATTCTTTGTGGATTGCATTGAACTTTGCAGTGCAGATAAGAAAGAATGAATGGATTGTCCCTTTAACTGTGAACAAGATTGTCATTCCCTTTTAAGCTTGATACTGGTGCGCAGGTGAATTTAATATCATTTCAAGACTATAAGACTTTTAGAGTAAAACCTAAAATTCACCCAGCCAAAGTGAAAGTTACAGGGTACACTGGGGAGGAAATTCCTGTGAAAGGTACATGCTTAGTGACACTGAAATGTAAGGGACAACAGTTTAAAACATCTCTACTGATTGTGGATAAAAATGTGCAACCGATTCTAGGATTAAGTTCCTGTGAGAAACTAAGCTTGCTAAAGAAAGTTTTTATGGTGACATCACAAGTAGAAGATGACTGCAAATCGATGTTTACAGAATACAGAGACTTGTTTGAAGGTCTAGGTTGTTTGCCTGGGGAGTATAAAATAAATATAGACACGCAAGTTTCTTCAGTGATACACCCCTGCAGAAAAGTGCCGTTTGCGCTGAGAGAAAAACTGAAACAAGAGTTAAATCACATGGAAGCCTTGGGTGTGATACAGAAAGTTGATGAGCCTACTGAATGGGTAAGCTCCTTAGTAATTGTTGAAAAGAAAAATGGACAACTCCGAATATGTCTAGACCCCAGAGATTTAAACAAAGCTATTAAACGAGAACATTTCAAACTACCAACCAGAGATGAAATCATGTCGCAATTTGCGGGAGCAAAATGGTTCAGTAAATTGGACGCATCTTCAGGATTCTGGCAAATGAAGCTAGATGAGGCCAGCTCAAAGCTTTGTACATTTAATACACCAGAAGGTCGATACAGATTTCTTCGACTACCATATGGAATATTGTCTGCTCCAGAAGTATATCACAAAAAGATACACATGATTTTTTAACATATTCCAGGTGTTGAAACAATGATGGATGACATTATTGTCTGGGGATCTACAAAGGAAGAACATGATTCTAGATTGAGACAAGTAATGGAACTTGTCAAGAAAGTGAATCTAAAGCTAAACAAGGACACATGTGAATTTGGCGTGAATACACTTACCTTTATGGGCGACGTGGTCTCAGATCAAGGTGTAAAACCAGACCCAAGGAAAATATCAGCCATAGTGAACATGGAACGTCCTAACAACAAAGATGACGTCAGAAGATTCCTAGGAATGATTACTTACTTAGGAAAGTTTATTTCTCAACTCTCTGAATGAACAGCCTCTCTAAGATGGTTGTTGGACAAAGATAACGAGTGGATGTGGTCACATGAACAAGAAGAAAGTTGGCAAAACTTGAAACAGATCATTACAGAGCAACCAGTGCTAAAATTCTTTGATCCTGCGAAAAGAATAAGAATTTCAGCAGATGCTTCGCAATTTGGCCTAGGCTCAGTGCTGTTACAAGAACATGAGGATACATGGCAACCAGTAATCTATGCATCAAGAGCACTGACAAGCGCTGAAACAAGGTATGCTCAGATAGAGAAAGAACTTCTAGCGATCACATATGCATGTGAGCGATTTCATCAGTTTGTGTATGGTCAAACATTTACAGTGGAAACTGACCACTAGCCATTGATAGCTATCATGACTAAATCATTACATGACTGTCTCATGAGAATTCAACGAATGCTTATCAGACTACAGAAATATGATGTACACTTGCTGTACTGTCCCGGCAAATACATGTACATTGCTGATACACTTTCTCGTGCTGTGGACAAAAGTGAAGGTTCCAAAAGTCTGATGGATGAAGAGATAGAAGCCTATGTTAATTTGATCATAGCTTCTCTTCCAGTGTCTCTTGCAAGACTAGAACAGATTAGGAAAGAAACTGAGACAGATGACACAATGAAAGTGTTGAAAGATATCATTCTGAAAGGTTGGCCAGCAGAAAAACATGCGTGCCTGCTGTCTATCCATGATTATTGGATGTACCGCAGTGACCTTACAGTTGTCGATGGCATTATTATCAAAGGCAATAGGTTTGTCATACCTGCACGACTAAGAAAAACTATGCTGTGCAAGATACATGAAGGCCACTTAGGAGAAGAAAAATGTAAGCGGAGAGCGCGTGAAGTTATGTATTGGCCAAGAATGAACCAAGACATAGCACAGACTACAGCTACATGTGAATTATGTCTTACGTATAGACCGAAACAACAAGTCGAGCCACTGAGTCCTCACGCAGTGCCAGAGAGACCATACCAGAAAGTTAGCGCAGATTTGTTTGATTGTAATGGGAAAACGTACATTGTCGTGACTGATTATTACTCTAACTACCCTGAGGTGAAGACACTATATACAACTACTAGTAAAGCCGTAATCAATTGCATGAAGTCAATCTTTGCAAGGCACGGTGTTCCTATGGAAGTGTTCACTGACAATGGTCCTCAGTTTTCCAGTGCTGAATTTAGACAATTTGCTGATGAGTGGGAATTTGTCCATACTACGTCAAGTCCCCACTATCCACGCTCAAATGGGTTGGTGGAAAGTTCAGTAAAAACTGTAAAGAGTCTCATGAAAAAAGCTCAAGAAGGTAAAGAAGATTTCTACAAAAGTCTTTTAATCTACCGGAGTACACCTTTACAGAATGGACTTTCTCCTGCACAAATGCTGATGGGAAGGAGGATTAGAGCAAATCTCCCGATACATGATGAACTGCTTAATACACATAACTCAGCGTTGGTCAGACTGAGTAAGGAACGTCAACAGGCGAAACAGAAACTGTTCCATGACAGGCGAGCAAAAAGCTTATCTGATCTAAAATCGGGTGACCAAGTCCTTCTCAGAGATCACGAGAAAGGTGTTTGGGTGCAGAAAGGTATTGTGCAAGCACAAGTAGCACCAAGATCTTACACTATACGTACAGAGCATGGAACAGAAGTAAGAAGAAATCGGGTGGATTTAAGATCTCAACCTAACCATAATGAAGACAAAATGACTGAAGAATAACCTTCATCTGACATGTATGATGATCATGATAATGGTGAACAAACCACGATTCTAGAAAGGTCCAACATGGTCGATGAAACACAGACTGTGTATGAAAGACCCAAAAGGGAAATACGCAGACCTGAGAGACTCATTGAAACGTGTTAGATGATGTTCTTAATATGATGTTGTTAATTGTTGCATTGAAGCGTACAGGGCTTATCTTTAAAGATAAGAGGATGCGATGTTAGTGTTTTAGAATGCTTAATATTTGTACACACTCCCTTACTAATGTTTGTAATCCTGTATCTTCAGTGATGGTCCCTGGGACCAGGGGAATGCTGGGAAGTAGGTGGTCCAGTGTGCAGTGTGTCTGGAGCTGGAGGGAATAAACAGCACAGCAGTGAACTCACATGTCTCTGTGTCCTGATGACTGGATTTACAAACGTGTGAACAAAACATTGAAGGGCTTGTAAAAGAGGGGAGGTAGACGTAGTCCATTTGGTAAGGAAGAGGAGCTGGGCAGCAGCATTGAGGATAGATTGGATTGGAGAGATGCATTTGTCAGGGATGCCAGATAGGAGAAGATTACATTAGTCCAGTCTGGAGATAATCAGTAAGAGGATAAGGGTCATAGTGGCATCCTGGGTGAGAAAGGGTCTGATTCTGGAAATATTTTTGAGATGAAAACAGCAGGTTTGTGAGATGTACTGAATGTGTGGTTCCAAGGAGAGGGGAGGAGTCAAGGATTACTCCAAAACAGCGCACTTGGGGCTTAGAGGAGATAGTAGTCCCATCAATAGCTAATGAGATTGTGCGGGAGGGTGGGAAGATGATCAATTCAGTCTTAGACATGTTAAGTTTAAGGTTCCGCAGCACAGCTTTTGTGCTTACTTTAATGCCAGTGGGAGTTCGGAACTCTTCAGCTATGGAATCAGCAGACTTTGGAATCAGACTTTTACGCACCATGTGCCTTAGCAGTTGTTGACCCCACTTTGTGATTTTATGTGGTCTTTCGCTTCATGGGTGAGTTGCTGTTGTTCCTAAACGCAACCACTTTCTAATTAGTAGGTAAATGTATGAAGCAGTGATAAGAGTGGAGAAGTGAGCCAGTGGAGAAGTTGCCCATGGCAACCAATCAGCACTGAAGTAACATTTATAATTTGCATACTATAAAATTATACAGAGCATCTGATTGGTTGCCATGGGCAACTTTTCCACTTGCTCACTTCTCCACTCTTATCACTGTTTCATACATTTACTCCAATATCACTTACAGTTGACCGGTGAATATCCAGCAGGGATGAAATTCATGAACCATCTTATTGCAAATGCATCCTATCACAGTACCACGCTTGAAGTCACTGAGCTCTTCAGAAGGACCCATTTTGTATCACAAATGTTTGCAAATGGAGACTGCGTGGCTAGGTGTTTGAATTTATACACCTGTAACAATGGGTCTGATTGAAACACCTAAATTCAGTAATTAACAGGTGTGGCCAAATACTTTGGTCCATATAGTGTTTGGACTACTGGATGTGTTTCCCACATGGGAATGTTTGCTACAAATGGGAGCTCCAGGCAAGATGATAAGTTAGGATTCTGCCCTTATGGATGCTTATATTATCATGCTGTGTTGCTGACTGTCTTGATAATGGTCTATGATAGACCAAAACATTGACATCTAGACAATGCATCTAGATGTCAATGTTTTGCTGGGTAAGTATAATCGCCAACGTTTTGATTCCATTTGGGAATCTTTCTCAAGGCAAGTACATAACAATACTGGAAAAAAAAATATAAGGTCAATATATCACACTATGGGGGTCATTACTACCCGATCGCAGCATGCTTTCGCTCGCACAGCTGTGACCGGGTCACTACTGCTCATGCACGGGGGCTGTAATGCGCATGCGCATTGTTGCCCGGCGCAACAACGAAGGGAACAAAGAAAGTGATTGCAGCGGCAATCGCTTGAAGAGTGACAGGCGGTGGGCGTTCCTGGGCGGCAACACAGCATTCAGAGCCGTTTTCTGGGAGTATTAAGAAAAACGTACATTATTCATATATACTGAGGATAAGAAACACCTACTACCTTATTAAATTATTCATGTATACAATGAAAGAAATGGTTAGTGTCTCAATCTCATATTGAAATATGCAATATAGAACATGACATATATGGATACATAATGCTAATCATAGTTATACTAAGCACGATGGCTATGCTTAAGTTGCACATGCTTAAAGTTGGAAAATATATGTTATATAAACGTTTCTATGGTTGCTTTATTTATATATATATATATATATATTGGAAAAAACGAGGCGGCACTCAGAGGCTTTCACTTCTATAATATAATTGTGCAAATGGTGCAAATGGTCACATCAACGTTTCGGGGACCTAGTCCCCTTCTTCAGGATAACAGTGGTGCAAAACAAGAGTGTTTAAATAAGGTTAGAAACACTTACCCCCTGACCCCATTCAATCACATGCTGCAGAGTTTCTCTCTGGCCGCCCGCTCAGGACTTCCGCCCGGCTCACTGGCGCCTCGACGGGACCGGAAATGATGTCGCGGGAGCGAGCCGCATCACCATGGCACAAACTCATCCACCCACATACATTCTAGTACTCAAGCCTAACCGAAACATGGTGGTGCTAACCTATTCACCAGGCATAATCTTGCTAGAACACTATTGGCCAGTTGCTGCTGGAAAATTGAAGGCAATCACAAGAAGTTAATTAACCCCAAATTTTCATTTAGACCCCCGGGTTTCAGAGTATTCAGCCTATGAATCCACATGGACTCCAGCTGCAATAATTTTCGGCCCCTGTCACCCCCCCGTATTGAATCAGGGACATGATCGATAATACGGTGTTTGAACGTGGCCATTGAATGTCTGAATGTCACGAAATGTTTGGCCACAGGTTGATCACCACTACCCGATGCCAAAGCATTTCGGATGGCCAGTCTGTGCTGGGCCATTCTGGTTTTAAACTGGCATTCCGTCTTGCCAATGTAATACCGCCCACATGGGCAGATGATGGCGTATATTACAAACTTCGTGCTACATGTGAGTGGCCATTTAATTTTGTAATTTTTCCCTGAAAAGGGGTGAGCTATGGTGGTCCCTGGTGACATATGGGAACATGTTGTACAGCCAGTACATTTAAAACAGCCATTGCGCCTGGACAAAAAGTGTGTGTAATTTACTTTAAGTTTTGCCATGTCAGTTTTAACTAAAATATTTTTGATGCTTTTACCTTTTTTATAACTAGGCATAATGCGCTTGTCATGTAGCATCTTCAGATCGGGGTCTGATACCACTATTGGCCATAGCTGTCTGAGTTGATGTTGCGTCTCTCTGCTCGCCACATCATAATCACACACCCAGGGAATGATTTTGGACATGTCTTTGGTGTGCTTGGGCCTCACCAAGATGTCTTTCTGTGTAGCTTCTGCTTTCTGTCGGGCTGATCGTACCAATGCCCGAGGGTAACCTCTTGCCAGAAATCTATGTTCCATCTCCTCCAACTGAATTGCCATAATGGAGTCACTATTATTGGCCCTGCATACTCTCAAGAACTGAGAGTATGGCAGGCCCCTGATGGTGGATATAGGATGAAAACTGTCGTATCGCAGAATCGTGTTGCGATCGGTGGGCTTTCTATAAAGGCATGCGGTAATTTTACCCTCCTGTAATTTGATTAAAATATCAAGAAAACAGATTTCTACTGGGCTGCTGGCCATTGTGAGTTTGGCTGGACTATCAGACTGGTTATGTGATTCAATCAATGAACCCAACTCCTGTATCTCACCACGCCAGAAAATCAACACGTCGTCTATATAGCGGTAATAGACAAACTGCTTTGTAGTTTGCACTAGCACTTTATTACGGTATGTCACTTTTATATTGACCTTTTAAGGTCATCTTACTTTGTCACTCATTTTATGGTTTTGTATTATGTTTATTCACAGCAAACAGCGTTACCATGGTAACGCAGCTGGCTTCCGTGATGTGGCTCCAGATCTCGCGGTACTTGTGGACGTCGGGGCGGAAGTGAGAGACGCGGCCAGGAGGAGACGCTCAGACAGTGAGCATGCCTTGAGCGGTTGCCATGGTGACGCGGCTCGCTCCCGCTACGTCATTTCCGGTCCCGTCGAGGCGCCAGTGAGCCGGGCGGAAGTCCTGAGCGGGCGGCCAGAGCGAAACGCTGCAGCATGTGATTGAATGGGGTCAGGGGGTAAGTGTTTCTAACCTTATTTAAACACTCTTGTTTTGCACCACTGTTATCCTGAAGAAGGGGACTAGGTCCCCGAAACGTTGATGTGACCATTTGCACCATTTGCACAATTATATTATAGAAGTGAAAGCCTCTGAGTGCCGCCTCGTTTTTTCCACTGTATACTACCGGTCCCCGGTTGGGGAGGGCACCAGAGCAGCATCAGTCCAGCGTTGGACTTCATGGAGTGCCGGAGCAGCTGCATTCTTTATATATATATATATATATATATATATATATATAGTCGAAAAGAGAAACGAGGGCGCTCAGATGTCACGGTGCACTACCACTAATAAATAGTAAAATTATGAAATCAAGTGTATAGAATAAGTGACACTTCCTCTAAAGTAAGAGTGGCTGCAACCTTAAGCAATAGATATGTGCTTGGAAAACACATAAACAAAATTTTTAGAAAGTGAAGTAAAGGGCGCCTGTTAGTGTCTAATAAAATTATAGAGCTGATGTGATTGAGAACAGGATACTACTTATCTGTCATAAATAGACTTTTGCTTCAGTCATAGGACCAGTACAGGTACATGAAAAAAGAAGAACAAAATAACATAGCGCGTACTGTTTTTACGCAATCACAATCTACAGATCATATAAACCAATTGTGTGTTAAAAAACTTTCTGGGTAAAGGTAAATCCCACAAATTTAAAATCCACAGCCAGGGATTTTTTTAAAGTTTTTTCACAAAATTTAATAAAACACATAAAACATGAAAGGTAGAAGTAATGCGAGCGTACAAGATAAAATTGAATGACAAGCTTATCTGTCCATATTAGGACTGGGATACATCAGATCTTTCGTAAGCATCCAAGATAAATAGTAAAATTTCAAACGTACAAAAATTAAATATTAAAACAGCTTATCTGCCCATAAGGGAAGTTCAGGTGCATCAGTCCCAACGCGTTTCGTCCTTAACTAGACTTCATCATGGTGAAGTCTAGTTAAGATGAAGTCTAGTTAAGGACGAAACGCGTTAGGACTGATGCACCTGAACTTCCCTCATGGGCAGATAAGCTGTTTTAATATTTAATTTTTGTACGTTTGAAATTTTACTATTTATCTTGGATGCTTACGAAAGATCTGATGTATCCCAGTCCTAATATGGACAGATAAGCTTGTCATTCAATTTTATCTTGTACGCTCGCATTACTTCTACCTTTCATGTTTTATGTGTTTTATTAAATTTTGTGAAAAAACTTTTAAAAAATCCCTGGCTGTGGATTTTAAATTTTTGGGACTTGCATATACCCAGAAAGTTTTAAACACATAATTGGTCCATTTTATCTATAGATTGAACACTGTATATTTTATACTTCTACCTTTATGTTTTATGTGTGTTTTATGGTGAAAAACTTTTAAAACAAAATCCCTGGCTGTGGATTTTAAATTTGTGGGATTTACCTTTACCCAGAAAGTTTTTTAACACACAATTGGTTTATATGATCTGTAGATTGTGATTGCGTAAAAACAGTACGCGCTATGTTATTTTGTTCTTCTTTTTTCATGTACCTGTACTGGTCCTATGACTGAAGCAAAAGTCTATTTATGACAGATAAGTAGTATCCTGTTCTCAATCACATCAGCTCTATAATTTTATTAGACACTAACAGGCGCCCTTTACTTCACTTTCTAAATATATATATATATATATATATATATATATATACACTGCTCAAAAAAATAAAGGGAACACTAAAATAACACATCCTAGATCTGAATTAATTAAATATTCTTATTAAATACTTTGTTCTTTACATAGTTGAATGTGCTGACAACAAAATCACACAAAAATTATCAATGGAAATCAAATCTATTAACCCATGGAGGTCTGGATTTGGAGTCACCCTCAAAATTAAAGTGGAAAAACACACTACAGGCTGATCCAACTTTGATGCAATGTCCTTAAAACAAGTCAAAATGAGGCTCAGTAGTGTGTGTGTGGCCTCCACGTGCCTGTAGGACCTCCCTACAACCCACACAAGTGACTCAGGTAGTGCAGCTCATCCAGGATGGCACGTCAATGCGAGCTGTGGCAAGAAGGTTTGCTGTGTCTGTCAGCGTAGTGTCCAGAGCATGGAGGCGCTACCAGGAGACAGGCCAGTACATCAGAAGATGTGGAGGAGGCTGTAGGAGGGCAACAACCCAGCAACAGGACCCCTACCTCCGCCTTTGTGCAAGGAGGAACAGGAGGAGCACTGCTAGAGCCCTGCAAAATGACCTCCAGCAAGCCACAAATGTGCATGTGTCTACTCAAAGGATCAGAAACAGACTCCATGAGGGTGGTATGAGGGCCCGACGCCCACAGGTGGGGGTTGTGCTTACAGCCCAACACCGTGCAGGACGTTTGGCATTTGCCAGAGAACACTAAGATTGGCAAATTCGCCACTGGCGCCCTGTGCTCTTCACAGTTGAAAGCAGGTTCTCACTGAGCACATGTGACAGACGTGACAGAGTCTGGAGACGCCAAGAGAAAGTTCTGCTGCCTGCAACATCCTCCAGCATGACCGGTTTGGCAGTGGGTCAGTAATGGTGTGGGGTGGCATTTCTTTGTAGGGCCGCACAGCCTTCCATGTGCTCGCCAGAGGTAGCCTGATTACCATTAGGTACTGAAATGAGATCCTCAGACCCCTTGTGAGACCATATGCTGGTGCGGTTGGCCCTGGGTTCCTCCTAATGCAAGACAATGCTAGACCTCATGTGGCTGGAGTGTGTCAGCAGTTCCTGAAAGACGAAGGCATTGATGCTATGGACTGGCCCACCCGTTCCCCAGACCTGAATCCAATTGAGCACATCTGGGACATCATGTCTCGCTCCATCCACCAATGCCACGTTGCACCACAGACTGTCCAGGAGTTGGCGGATGCTTTAGTCCAGGTCTGGGAGGAGATCCCTCAGGAGAACATCCGCCACCTCATCAGGAGCATGCCCAGGCGTTGTAGGGAGGTCATACAGGCACAAGGAGGCCACAGACACTACTGAGCCTCATTTTGACTTGTTTTAAGGACATTACATCAAAGTTGGATCAGCCTGTAGTGTGTTTTTCCACTTTAATTTTGAGGGTGTCTCCAAATCCAGACCTCCATGGGTTAATAAATTTGATTTCCATTGATAATTTTTGTGTGGTTTTGTTGTCAGCACATTCAACTATGTAAAGAACAAAGTATTTAATAAGAATATTTAATTCATTCAGATCTAGGATGTGTTATTTTAGTGTTCCCTTTATTTTTTTGAGCAGTGTATATATATATATATATATATATATACCGCTATGCTCACAACACATGAAACATGGAAGATTTCTAGGTTCAGTGATATAAACTTATGTAAAGCATATATAAATAAGGATTATTTAAATGGTCATTCAGTTACAAACTGATATGTATACATGTGGTACGGAAGTGAAATACGTTCAGCATTTAACACAAATAAAATGTATTACCACCTATAATATGCATTTATATAACATTAACAACATAGACAATATAGTAAAAATTTATTAAAAAAGCACATGTATATAATTTATTGACTCCGGTCATCCGCCATTAGAGATGCAGCACCTGAAATATGTAGTTACATAGATTTCTAAGTGTATATGATAAAATGTTCAGTTAGGTGAGAATCAAAAGCATTAACCCCCAATATTGTGGATCAATGCATAGACGAGCCATAATCTTATATATTAACAATAGATATACAGATGGAGCCGTGCTAATCATGGCTCTGTCTGTGCCTAGTCGCACCTGGCGAGGCAGACCACCGGGAGCGAACGGGGCGTGCATGCATCATAGACGTGCACTCAACCAATTCAAAATGAATGAGAGTGTCTGTGGACGGTAGGGGGTGATGCAAAACCCTCTGTGGGTATGTGAGTATCAGGTTCTACTTGATTCCCATTAATAACTTTTACATTTTCTCTGGCTCTTATCAAGGTGGGGCTCCTTAACTGTTCAGATACAAACAGATCCTTTCTCACTTCAAGGTGAGGCATATTTTCAGCACAGTGTGCATCTTTTCCTTCCTTCCCATAAGCCAAAACATTATGACGGCTTACATATGAAGGGAATGACAATGACTTTAACTTGACAACAGCACATGTCAAGGTACTACATACAATATAAGGGATGTATATCATGGTAAGCTGACATTAGGGTATTCATAATCAATTGTTAAATGCAGAAGATATTGGCAGACCTGAGTGATGTCGATGAGGGTCAAATTGTTATGGCCAGACTACCTGGGGTAACGATGTGTGTGTGTGTGTACTAATTACCCGGGCCAGGGCTTGGAGGGGCCCAGGTCAGCTGCTGAGGGGCACATTGCCACCTGCTAAGGGGAAGAAATGTGACCCCATCTTCCCAAGCAATGGTCACACATATACACGGGGCACAACTGCCACCGTTCACTGTGTCACATGACTCCTGTGTGACTCCATCCCCAGCCTGCTCTCTGATTAGCTGCTGCGATGAGCCCATGGTTATCAGCAGCTGTAACAGCCACTGATAACATCATCATCAATGGAGAGAGTGGCACAAATAGCCCAGACTGCAGCATGCAGAGCTAAGTGTGGAGGCATCACAGGTCCATGGGGCCACTGGCCAGTTACGCAGCCCCCACCTGTGTGCCACCTTCTGCCCTCTCCAGTGTCTTTCCCCAGCACCCATTGCTTGCAGAGCTGGGAATCCAGGGACTTGTAGTCCCTGGGCAACTGTAGAGCCCCAGCATGCACTAACACGCTATGTAGAGTCTGGGTGCCCCCTTTGCAGTGAATGAAGCTGTGCATAGTAATTTTTTTATTACTTTTTTTGAGGGGATGGCCTCTCAGATATAGCCACACAGGCACATGTAAGTTCTCGACGGCCCTTCAGATCACTGGGTGAAAAGGAACAGCTTGAAGGGTACTTAATGTCAGCTATGGTACCTACCAATAGTGGTCTGAGGAAAGAGAGACCATCCACCTCATACCATTGTTTCAAGATTACAATAAAGGCTACCCATCTGCTATGAGACAAAAGACGTCCTACTGTGGCACAGATCGCAGGCTGGTTAGAGTGTCCATGCAGCCCCCCCCCAGGTAAAATGCACTACCTCAGCTCAGTGAGCCAGATGAATTCCGTGAGACTGCACTGGCTACACTGTCACTGTAGTGACTTCCTATTGGAAGTCCTAACAGACAGTCACCCGCAGGAAAGGCAGTCCCATTGGAAGGTGTTTCCTCTGCCAGTGTTTCCACTGCCAGACCAGGCTGTGATTAGCAGAGAGCAGGCTTCCTTTAGGAGCCACTCCCTGCCTCGTCAGCCCCAGACAGTTCTATGAGCTATGGTTTTGCACATGCGCAGTACCGCCGCCTCTACCACGCATGCACCCGGCACCTGTCAGCTCAATGTACGGGTGCCGATACCTGACAAGCGGTGCTAGTGGGCAGCGGGGACAAAGCAGCAGGGACCCAGAAACATAACCAGCAGCAGCCCTCTCACTCAATCGAGGTAGGAGCAGCCACTAGTGTTTGCATATTGCTAGTGATTTACAATTGGGATCAACACAATACTAAAACAAGACTAGGTATTGCCAACATATAAGTGCATGAACACTTTGGGCTATTAGGGCATATGTAGTTGGTTGCTATTTTCAGGGGCGGATTTACTGCTAGGCATCCAAGGCAGCCGCTTAGGGCCCGGTGGGTAACAGGAGGCCCGTGAGCACCACTAAAAACCTCTGGCGCTGGACTAGCTTAAATGTACCGGCAAGCTGTCAGTGATTAAACAGCTGCCGGGAGCCGGCTCCAGCGCTTGCCCTGTCTCTCAGCAGTGTCCTGCTCCGCCCCCCTCGCCACACACATGCAAGGTCCTGCCAGTGACTGTTGTTAGGAGATTGACAGCTGGTGTCCCAGCGCTGCAGCTGCTCTCCAGGAGCTGCTCGGCACTGCTCTGTGCTCTGCAGCTGCTCTTGAGGGCTGAGCTGTCTTCTGTTGCTGAGAGGACAAGGGCAGCAGCAGCAGATGAGGGAGCGGACAGCCTGGGCTTAGTGACTGTAAGTAGAGATGGCTACTGAGTTGCTGTCTCAACACAATGAGTCGAAGTTGAAATGATTCGAGGCACTCACAGTTTGGTGTGTTGAGACAGCCCCCAGTAGCCTCTCTCAGTCAGTCACAGTGATTGGGTGGCAGCACTCCTGGGTGACACCTAGAGATGAGCGGGTTCGGTTTCTCTGAATCCGAACCCGCCCGAACTTCATGGTTTTTTTCACGGGTCCGAGCAGACTCGGATCCTCCCGCCTTGCTCGGTTAACCCGAGCGCGCCCGAACGTCATCATGACGCTGTCGGATTCTCGCGAGACTCGGATTCTATATAAGGAGCCGCGCATCGCCGCCATTTTCACACGTGCATTGAGATTGATAGGGAGAGGACGTGGCTGGCGTCCTCTCCATTTAGATTATAAGAGAGAGAGATTTACTGGAGCTTAGGACTAGGAGGAGTACTGTAGAAGTGTAGAGAGTGCAGAGAGTTTACTAGTGAGTGACCACCAGACAGTGCAGTTTATTTAATATATCCGTTCTCTGCCTGAAAAAAGCGATACACACAGTGACTCAGTCACATACCATATCTGTGTGCACTGCTCAGGCTCAGCCCAGTGTGCTGCATCATCTATATATATTATATATCTGTCTGACTGCTCAGCTCACACAGCTTATAATTGTGGGGGAGACTGGGGAGCACTGCAGTGCCAGTTATAGGTTATAGCAGGAGCCAGGAGTACATAATATTATATTAAAATTAAACAGTGCACACTTTTGCTGCAGGAGTGCCACTGCCAGTGTGACTGACCAGTGACCTGACCACACTGACCACCAGAATAGTTAGTAGTATACTTATATTGTGATTGCCTGAAAAAGTTAAACACTCGTCGTGTGACTTCACTTGTGTGTTGTTGTTTTTTTTATTCTATAAAAATAAAACTCATTCTGCTGACAGACAGTGTCCAGCAGGTCCGTCATTATATAATATATAATATATACCTGTCCGGCTGCAGTAGTGATATATATATTTTTTATATCATTTATCATCCAGTCGCAGCAGACACAGTACGGTAGTTCACGGCTGTGGCTACCTCTGTGTCTGCACTCGGCAGGCAGTCCGTCCATAATTGTATACCACCTAACCGTGGTTTTTTTTTCTTCTTTATACATACATACTACTACGACATCTCTTTATCAACCAGTCTATATTAGCAGCAGACACAGTACAGTACGGTAGTTCACGGCTGTGGCTACCTCTGTGTCTGCACTCGGCAGGCAGTCCGTCCATAATTGTATACCACCTAACCGTGGTTTTTTTTTCTTTCTTCTTTATACATACATAGTTACATAGACATCTCTTTATCAACCAGTCTATATTAGCAGCAGACACAGTACAGTACGGTAGTTCACGGCTGTGGCTACCTCTGTGTCTGCACTCGGCAGGCAGTCCGTCCATAATTGTATACCACCTAACCGTGGTTTTTTTTTCTTTCTTCTTTATACATACATAGTTACATAGACATCTCTTTATCAACCAGTCTATATTAGCAGCAGACACAGTACAGTACGGTAGTTCACGGCTGTGGCTACCTCTGTGTCTGCACTCGGCAGGCAGTCCGTCCATAATTGTATACCACCTAACCGTGGTTTTTTTTTTTTTCTTCTTTATACATACATAGTTACATAGACATCTCTTTATCAACCAGTCTATATTAGCAGCAGACACAGTACAGTACCGTAGTTCACGGCTGTGGCTACCTCTGTGTCTGCACTCGGCAGGCAGTCCGTCCATAATTGTATACCACCTAACCGTGGTTTTTTTTTCTTTCTTCTTTATACATACATAGTTACATAGACATCTCTTTATCAACCAGTCTATATTAGCAGCAGACACAGTACAGTACGGTAGTTCACGGCTGTGGCTACCTCTGTGTCTGCACTCGGCAGGCAGTCCGTCCATAATTGTATACCACCTAACCGTGGTTTTTTTTTCTTTCTTCTTTATACATACATACTACTACGACATCTCTTTATCAACCAGTCTATATTATTAGCAGCAGACACAGTACAGTACGGTAGTTCACGGCTGTGGCTACCTCTGTGTCTGCACTCGGCAGGCAGTCCGTCCATAATTGTATACCACCTAACCATGGTTTTTTTTTCTTTCTTCTTTATACATACATACTACTACGACATCTCTTTATCAACCAGTCTATATTATTAGCAGCAGACACAGTACAGTACGGTAGTTCACGGCTGTGGCTACCTCTGTGTCTGCACTCGGCAGGCAGTCCGTCCATAATTGTATACCACCTAACCGTGGTTTTTTTTTCTTTCTTCTTTATACATACATAGTTACATAGACATCTCTTTATCAACCAGTCTATATTAGCAGCAGACACAGTACAGTACGGTAGTTCACGGCTGTGGCTACCTCTGTGTCTGCACTCGGCAGGCAGTCCATAATTGTATACTAGTATCCATCTCCATTGTTTACCTGAGGTGCCTTTTAGTTGTGCCTATTAAAATATGGAGAACAAAAATGTTGAGGTTCCAAAATTAGGGAAAGATCAAGATCCACTTCCACCTCGTGCTGAAGCTGCTGCCACTAGTCATGGCCGAGACGATGAAATGCCAGCAACGTCGTCTGCCAAGGCCGATGCCCAATGTCATAGTACAGAGCATGTCAAATCCAAAACACCAAATATCAGAAAAAAAAGGACTCCAAAACCTAAAATAAAATTGTCGGAGGAGAAGCGTAAACTTGCCAATATGCCATTTACGACACGGAGTGGCAAGGAACGGCTGAGGCCCTGGCCTATGTTCATGGCTAGTGGTTCAGCTTCACATGAGGATGGAAGCACTCAGCCTCTCGCTAGAAAAATGAAAAGACTCAAGCTGGCAAAAGCAGCACAGCAAAGAACTGTGCATTCTTCGAAATCCCAAATCCACAAGGAGAGTCCAATTGTGTCGGTTGCGATGCCTGACCTTCCCAACACTGGACGTGAAGAGCATGCGCCTTCCACCATTTGCACGCCCCCTGCAAGTGCTGGAAGGAGCACCCGCAGTCCAGTTCCTGATAGTCAGATTGAAGATGTCAGTGTTGAAGTACACCAGGATGAGGAGGATATGGGTGTTGCTGGCGCTGGGGAGGAAATTGACCAGGAGGATTCTGATGGTGAGGTGGTTTGTTTAAGTCAGGCACCCGGGGAGACACCTGTTGTCCGTGGGAGGAATATGGCCGTTGACATGCCAGGTGAAAATACCAAAAAAATCAGCTCTTCGGTGTGGAGGTATTTCAACAGAAATGCGGACAACAGGTGTCAAGCCGTGTGTTCCCTTTGTCAAGCTGTAATAAGTAGGGGTAAGGACGTTAACCACCTCGGAACATCCTCCCTTATACGTCACCTGCAGCGCATTCATAATAAGTCAGTGACAAGTTCAAAAACTTTGGGTGACAGCGGAAGCAGTCCACTGACCAGTAAATACCTTCCTCTTGTAACCAAGCTCACGCAAACCACCCCACCAACTCCCTCAGTGTCAATTTCCTCCTTCCCCAGGAATGCCAATAGTCCTGCAGGCCATGTCACTGGCAATTCTGACGATTCTTCTCCTGCCTGGGATTCCTCCGATGCATCCTTGCGTGTAACGCCTACTGCTGCTGGCGCTGCTGTTGTTGCTGCTGGGAGTCGATGGTCATCCCAGAGGGGAAGTCGTAAGCCCACTTGTACTACTTCCAGTAAGCAATTGACTGTTCAACAGTCCTTTGCGAGGAAGATGAAATATCACAGCAGTCATCCTGCTGCAAAGCGGATAACTGAGGCCTTGACAACTATGTTGGTGTTAGACGTGCGTCCGGTATCCGCCGTTAGTTCACAGGGAACTAGACAATTTATTGAGGCAGTGTGCCCCCGTTACCAAATACCATCTAGGTTCCACTTCTCTAGGCAGGCGATACCGAGAATGTACACGGACGTCAGAAAAAGACTCACCAGTGTCCTAAAAAATGCAGTTGTACCCAATGTCCACTTAACCACGGACATGTGGACAAGTGGAGCAGGGCAGGGTCAGGACTATATGACTGTGACAGCCCACTGGGTAGATGTATGGACTCCCGCCGCAAGAACAGCAGCGGCGGCACCAGTAGCAGCATCTCGCAAACGCCAACTCTTTCCTAGGCAGGCTACGCTTTGTTTCACCGCTTTCCAGAATACGCACACAGCTGAAAACCTCTTACGGCAACTGAGGAAGATCATCGCGGAATGGCTTACCCCAATTGGACTCTCCTGTGGATTTGTGGCATCGGACAACGCCAGCAATATTGTGTGTGCATTAAATATGGGCAAATTCCAGCACGTCCCATGTTTTGCACATACCTTGAATTTGGTGGTGCAGAATTTTTTAAAAAACGACAGGGGCGTGCAAGAGATGCTGTCGGTGGCCAGAAGAATTGCGGGACACTTTCGGCGTACAGGCACCACGTACAGAAGACTGGAGCACCACCAAAAACTACTGAACCTGCCCTGCCATCATCTGAAGCAAGAAGTGGTAACGAGGTGGAATTCAACCCTCTATATGCTTCAGAGGTTGGAGGAGCAGCAAAAGGCCATTCAAGCCTATACAATTGAGCACGATATAGTAGGTGGAATGCACCTGTCTCAAGCGCAGTGGAGAATGATTTCAACGTTGTGCAAGGTTCTGATGCCCTTTGAACTTGCCACACGTGAAGTCAGTTCAGACACTGCCAGCCTGAGTCAGGTCATTCCCCTCATCAGGCTTTTGCAGAAGAAGCTGGAGACATTGAAGGAGGAGCTAACACGGAGCGATTCCGCTAGGCATGTGGGACTTGTGGATGGAGCCCTTAATTCGCTTAACAAGGATTCACGGGTGGTCAATCTGTTGAAATCAGAGCACTACATTTTGGCCACCGTGCTCGATCCTAGATTTAAAGCCTACCTTGGATCTCTCTTTCCGGCAGACACAAGTCTGCTGGGGTTGAAAGACCTGCTGGTGACAAAATTGTCAAGTCAAGCGGAACGCGACCTGTCAACATCTCCTCCTTCACATTCTCCCGCAACTGGGGGTGCGAGGAAAAGGCTCAGAATTCCGAGCCCACCCGCTGGCGGTGATGCAGGGCAGTCTGGAGCGACTGCTGATGCTGACATCTGGTCCGGACTGAAGGACCTGACAACGATTACGGACATGTCGTCTACTGTCACTGCATATGATTCTCTCAACATTGATAGAATGGTGGAGGATTATATGAGTGACCGCATCCAAGTAGGCACGTCACACAGTCCGTACTTATACTGGCAGGAAAAAGAGGCAATTTGGAGGCCCTTGCACAAACTGGCTTTATTCTACCTAAGTTGCCCTCCCACAAGTGTGTACTCCGAAAGAGTGTTTAGTGCCGCCGCTCACCTTGTCAGCAATCGGCGTACGAGGTTACATCCAGAAAATGTGGAGAAGATGATGTTCATTAAAATGAATTATAATCAATTCCTCCGCGGAGACATTGACCAGCAGCAATTGCCTCCACAAAGTACACAGGGAGCTGAGATGGTGGATTCCAGTGGGGACGAATTGATAATCTGTGAGGAGGGGGATGTACACGGTGATATATCGGAGGGTGATGATGAGGTGGACATCTTGCCTCTGTAGAGCCAGTTTGTGCAAGGAGAGATTAATTGCTTCTTTTTTGGGGGGGGTCCAAACCAACCCGTCATATCAGTCACAGTCGTGTGGCAGACCCTGTCACTGAAATGATGGGTTGGTTAAAGTGTGCATGTCCTGTTTTGTTTATACAACATAAGGGTGGGTGGGAGGGCCCAAGGACAATTCCATCTTGCACCTCTTTTTTCTTTTCTTTTTCTTTGCATCATGTGCTGATTGGGGAGGGTTTTTTGGAAGGGACATCCTGCGTGACACTGCAGTGCCACTCCTAAATGGGCCCGGTGTTTGTGTCGGCCACTAGGGTCGCTAATCTTACTCACACAGTCAGCTACCTCATTGCGCCTCTTTTTTTCTTTGCGTCATGTGCTGTTTGGGGAGGGTTTTTTGGAAGGGACATCCTGCGTGACACTGCAGTGCCACTCCTAGATGGGCCCGGTGTTTGTGTCGGCCACTAGGGTCGCTAATCTTACTCACACAGCTACCTCATTGCGCCTCTTTTTTTCTTTGCGTCATGTGCTGTTTGGGGAGGGTTTTTTGGAAGGGACATCCTGCGTGACACTGCAGTGCCACTCCTAGATGGGCCCGGTGTTTGTGTCGGCCACTAGGGTCGCTAATCTTACTCACACAGCTACATCATTGCGCCTCTTTTTTTCTTTGCGTCATGTGCTGTTTGGGGAGGGTTTTTTGGAAGGGACATCCTGCGTGACACTGCAGTGCCACTCCTAGATGGGCCCGGTGTTTGTGTCGGCCACTAGGGTCGCTTATCTTACTCACACAGCGACCTCGGTGCAAATTTTAGGACTAAAAATAATATTGTGAGGTGTGAGGTATTCAGAATAGACTGAAAATGAGTGTAAATTATGGTTTTTGAGGTTAATAATACTTTGGGATCAAAATGACCCCCAAATTCTATGATTTAAGCTGTTTTTTAGTGTTTTTTGAAAAAAACACCCGAATCCAAAACACACCCGAATCCGACAAAAAAAATTCGGTGAGGTTTTGCCAAAACGCGTTCGAACCCAAAACACGGCCGCGGAACCGAACCCAAAACCAAAACACAAAACCCGAAAAATTTCAGGCGCTCATCTCTAGATCAGAGTTCAGGAGCCAGAGCAATCCACCAACGAAAATATAAAACGGCATTTTAGGTGTGTGGAGCTTGAGCAGGGACCAGCTGCTTGAAGGCTGATATCTCTGGTTCTGGGCATAGTAGAGACAAGCTGCTAGTGTCCATCAAAAGGGGAGAGGCCCAGCTTTTGGAATATACCCTCAAAAAAACTCTATGTCAGACAGAACGCAAGATATCTGTCTGGGAAGAGCATTTAACAGGCTTGGATGGGACCACTGCTTTGAAGCCGGATTTCTCCAGTTCCCCAGGACCGATTTTCAAAAATCAAGTACCTCTGGAAAAAGGGGATTCTCAGCTATCAGCCTAGGGCCCTTATATTCCTGGGACCCTTGGGCAAGTGCCAATTGAGCCCATACAAAAAGACGGCCCTGCCCCCTGTCATGACCTGCAAAACATATTTACACTAACTGGCCCATGTGAGCAGATTTTCTGCTGATGAAATTAGAGATGAGTGGGTTCGGTTCCCTGAGAACCAGACACACCCGAACATTGTGATTCGAGCCGCGATCCGAGTTCGGCTCGGGTTTTCCCGTCTGACTCAGATCCCAAAATTAGGCAAAACACATCCGATTGCTGTCAGATTCTTGTGGGTTTTGGATTCTATATAAGACCCCATGGAGGTTGTGGAGGTTGTAGTGAACGGACGCATCAGTGCAGTGTCCATCCAGGGGTGCTCTGTTATTGTTATTAAGGGGCTGGGGCTGTTAAAGAGGTACCTGTGTCCACCAGGGGTGCTGTGTTCAGAAGAACTCACTCCGGCTGCTGTATAGTCAGTGTACAGTGGGGGTAAAGCCAAGTTGATCGCAGCAGGATTTTTGTTAGCAATTGGGCAAAACCATGTGCACTGCAAAGGAGCATAGGCGTGCGCAGGACATTTTATTAGGGGGTGCACGATTAGAAGTGCGTGCCTAGCACCGCCTATTGGGCATGTCTAACACCACCTAATGGGCATGTCTAGCACCACCTATCAGGCGTGTCTACCACCACATATTGCAGGAATGGGGAACCTTCGGTCCTCCAGCTGTTGTTGAACTACACATCCCAGCATGCCCTGCAACAGTTTTAGCATGGCCAAACAGCAAAACTGTAGTAAAGCATGCTGGTATGTGTAGTTCCACAACCGCTGGAGGGCCAAAGGTTCCCCACCCCTGACATATTGGCACTCAATGCAAACTAAATAATACAGAGAATTGATGCACAGATAGATATATATATATATATATATGTATATATATATATATATATATATATAGAGAGAGAGAGAGAGAGAGAGATACACATATATAAAATCTGTTTAATATATGTTCAATTTGTATATTTTATTACCATGGATTATAGCCTAATCTCTCGAAATTTATATTGATATTGAATTTGAACTTGTCCTCCTCCAAGAGGAACGCTGTATTCTGTGGCGTTGGCACATGATGAGGAGAGAGAGAGCAAGGGTGGGAGCATGAGCGGGCATGCACGCTTGCATGACATCATCACGACACATCCCACAGGTTAGAGGAACTGGGAGTAGGATTATGTCAGTGATGCTGCACCAGAAAAATGAATGACAGCCAGACTGAGCGGAGGGGGTGGCGGGCGCAATGGGCGGGAGGACAGAAATGAGCACACTCAGCGATCGCCGATACTGCAGCAGCAGCAGGTGTGTGTGAGGGGGTTACAGACATTAGGGGGTGCCTGTGCGCACCAGGCACCCCACCTGCACACGCCTATGCAGAGGAGGCAGATATAACATGTGCAGAGAGAGTTAGATTTGGGTGTGGTGTGTTCAATCTGCAATCTAATTAGCAGTGTAAAAATAAAGCAGCCAGTATTTACCCGGCACAGAAATAAAATAACCCACCCAAATCTAACTCTTTCTGCACATGTTTATATATTATATAATATATATATATTTATTTTTTTGGTTGTATTTTTGCTGCTAAACTTCAGTGTACTATATTATAATTTTTCTGTGACAATGCCAGTCAGACCACAGTGTATAATTAATTAGTCATTCACATATTGTGACACTGTAGGTGGTCCGTGCTTCATCGTACAAAGGGATCCTCTGCCAGTCTAGGGGTGGACTGCACCAGTTATAGCTAAATAATATATCATAGTGTATGTATGTATGTATGTATGTATGTATGTATGTATATATATATATATATACACACACACATATATATATATATATAAATATATATATACACCAACAATTATACCCTTATCTTGCGCTACAACAAATGTAGCACCTCTTGAATAACCCTTCTGCTAGAAGAGGGTTAAAAATATAAACAAATACAAATTCAGAGGGCGCATATAATTAATCTAATTGAAATTTCAAAATCAACCAGCAACCTATTATAATAAAAAAATTTATTGTACAGTTTAACATTCAATAAACTTGTTAAAACAGATAAAAATGCATCAATTATGCCCCTTTTGTTTGGGACTGCCTTGTATGGAAGAAATATCTTGATACCCAATGCGTTTCGTCCTTATGTGGACTTCATCAGAGGAAATCTGTTTAAACTGGTCGATGAGGAGGAAAACCGAAAGAAAACAACATTTGTAGACACAATATTGTCATGGCTCGAAAGAGAAGAAGCAAAGAAGAGATACAATTCAAAAGATACAAAAACTTGTCCATCTGAACTGCCAAGGATACACTCATTTAACATTTCTTTAAACATTATTTAGGTACATGAATATGATAATTTTGAGTACAACAACTTGATTATTTTCACACATTTGCATAAAAAAATACAAAATTATTACCACCAAAAATATATAAATTACCATCAGTCAAACTATTAACTGAAGGTAAAACATAGATTGTATGAATAGTCAAGTATACAGACTTCTCAATAAGATCAGATCATTGAAGGAAAAGAGTAAAAGCTCAACCATGTTACTTACAGTTAAATCTGTTGTTGGTGTAATCCATAACTAGTTAATCCTCAAAAGTGAGGAAACAACGCTACGGGTGGAACGCATCATGTGGTAGTCGGGGCAGGCGCTGTGCGCAGTCTGCGCTTGATGTGTTCCACCAACGGGACGGTGGAACGCATATCGGGAGCGGGCGGTGCGAGCGGAGGAGAGCCGTTCTAGCCTCCCCTGCCTGCCAGTAAGGGATAAATCAGGTGGGAGGCTCTATATGGCACCCTAGCAGGCATTAGATCAGTGCCTGTAAACATTCTGATTAGCCTTACGTTCCATACATTATATATGGGACGTAAGGAGGAAGTGACGTCAGTAACAAAGAATATAGTTCTAAATGGGTATATTATTACTAATTTAGCTCCTCATTGAGAGACCCTAAATATTACACTCTTTATTATAATTACGGATATCCAGGTAGATTTTGGTTATATTATAATATCTTATTATATCATAATTACTAATATCATCCTTTGATTGGCTAAGCTTCAGAAAGGAAGTGAGGTATCACCAAAGGGGTATAAATAAGGGGATCCTGTACTATGGAGCTCACTTGCTCTTTGGGAGCTTAAACAGATTTACCCTGATGAAGTCCACATAAGGACAAAACACGCTGGGTATCAAGATATTTCTTCCATACAAGGCAGTCCCAAACAAAAGGGGCATAATTGATGCATTTTTATCTGTTTTAACAAGTTTATTGAATGTTAAACTGTACAATAAATTTATTATAATAGGTTGCTGGTTGATTTTGAAATTTCAATTAGATTAATTATATGCGCCCTCTGATTTGTATTTGATATATATATATATATATATATATATATATATATAGTGTACTTTGTAACAGCGCACTCTGCAGTCCTGATCAACGGTGAAAATAAGCCTTTATTTTGGTCCTGATATTATATATATATATATAATATAAAAACCAGTGTGCTATACTATTTTGTTTCTGTCACGCTGCTGGTCAGACCGCAATGTATCACACACGTATCGTGTGGCACTTTAGGTGGTTCATCCCCCAGGGTGCTGCGAAGTCCATCCAGGGTTACTCTGTCAATCTAAGGTTGCAACCCCAGTGCTGCAAAAGTCTGTCCAGGGGTGCTCTTTCCAATCTAGGGGTGCGACCTCAGCGTACAAAAAAAGAAAAGCAAAAATAATTGAAAAATATTTTTTTTTCTGTTTTGTGCTATACACCATGAGTACTATACTATTTTTTTGTGACACTGCTGGGACAGACCGTAGTATTATTATACACATATTAGGACACTGATGATGATGAGGATGTTGATGCAGAGGATGTTGTTTGTGTTAATCATGCACCAGTAAAAACAGTTGTTGCCCATGATATCAAAAAGCCCATTGTCATGCCAGGACAAAAGAAAAAAAAGACACCTCTTATGTGTGGAATTATTTCTACCCAAATCTGGGCAACAATTGTCAAACCATCTGTACCATTTGTAAAGCAAGAGTAAATAGAGGTAGGGACATTAACCATCTAGGATCCTCCTCTAGGATAACCATCTAGGATCCTCCTCTAGGATAACCATCTAGGATCCATCTAGGATCCTTCTCTGTTACGTCACTTGCAGCGCATTCATCCAAAGTTTTTGACAAATTCATCACCTAGCTCCCTTCTTTCTGTTAGATCCAAGTGCGTGCAATCTCCACAAACAATACCTTCATCATCAATATCCTTAATCATGATTGGAAGTAGTCCTGCATCCAATTTCATAAGCATAACTGACTCCTTTCCTATCAGGGATTCCTCAGAAGGATCTTTGAGTGTTACGCATGCTGCTGCTGTGAGTGGATCTTCTTCCAAGAAGGGGACCAGGAAGACTGCTTGTAGAAGTTTAACTATTAAACAATGCTTTTCAAGGGGGAGCAAGTATGACAGCAGTCACTCAGTTGCACAGTGGATTACCGATGCCATAGCAGCTATGCTGGTATTTTCTCTGACGTCCTAGTGGATGCTGGGAACTCCGTAAGGACCATGGGGAATAGCGGCTCCGCAGGAGACTGGGCACAAAAGTAAAGCTTTAGGACTACCTGGTGTGCACTGGCTCCTCCCCCTATGACCCTCCTCCAAGCCTCAGTTAGATTTTTGTGCCCGACCGAGCTGGGTGCAATCTAGGTGGCTCTCCTGAGCTTCTTAGGAAAAGTTTATTTTAGGTTTTTTATTTTCAGTGTGACCTGCTGGCAACAGGCTCACTGCATCGAGGGACTAAGGGGAGAAGAAGCGAACCTGCCTGCTTGCAGCCAGCTTGGGCTTCTTAGGCTACTGGACACCATTAGCTCCAGAGGGACCGAACACAGGCCCAGCCTCGGAGTCCGGTCCCAGAGCCGCGCCGCCGGCCCCCTTACAGAGCCAGAAGCAAGAAGAGGTCCCGAAAATCGGCGGCAGAAGACCTCAGTCTTCACCAAGGTAGCGCACAGCACTGCAGCTGTGCACCATTGCTCCTCATGCACCACACGCTAGAGATGAGCGGGTTCGGTTCCTCGGAATCCGAACCCGCCCGAACTTCAGTTTTTTTTACACGGGTCCGAGCGACTCGGATCTTCCCGCCTTGCTTGGTTAACCCGAGCGCGCCCGAACGTCATCATCACGCTGTCGGATTCTCGCGAGGCTCGGATTCTATCGCGAGACTCGGATTCTATATAAGGAGCCGCGCGTCGCCGCCATTTTTCACACGTGCATTGAGATTCATAGGGAGAGGACGTGGCTGGCGTCCTCTCCGTTTATAGAGATTCGAGAAGAGAGTGAGACAGAGAGAGACACAGTAGTAATTTGGGGAGCATTAGGAGGAGTACTACTACTACTAGCTGAAGTGATAGAGAGAGATAGTGTGACTGTATTATCTGACTTGTGGGGGAGACACTGACAGTGGGGAGCAGTTAGAGTCTGAGAGCAGGACTCAGGACTCAGGAGTACATATAACGTACAGTGCACACTTTTGCTGCCAGAGTGCCAGCCACACTGCCATTGTTTGTGACCACACTGACCACCAGTATAATATATATTGTGATTGTCTGCTTAGGACTCAGGAGTACTACTTGCAAGTTGCTGATAGTGTGACCAGTGACCTGACCACCAGTTTAATAATCACCACCAGTTTATGAGTTTAATATATATATATATATATATATATATATATAATTGTATATAATATATATATATATAATATTGTATACCACCTAGCACCTACCCGTGTTTTTTTTTTTTTTTCTTTTCTTCTTTATACATACTACTATTGTAGCTTACTGTAGCAGTCTGCGGTGCTGCTGAGCTGACAGTGTCCAGCAGGTCCGTCATCAGTCATTACATAATAAATATATAATATATACCTGTCCGGCTGCAGTACTAGTGATATTATATATACATATATATTGATTTCATCTCATTATCATCCAGTCTATATTATCAGCAGACACAGTACGTTAGTCCACGGCTGTAGCTACCTCTGTGTCGGCACTCGGCAGTCCATCCATAATTGTATACCACCTACCCGTGGTTGTTTTTTTTTTCTTTCTTCTTTATACATACTACTATAGTAGCTTACTGTAGCAGTCTGCGGTGCTGCTGAGCTGACAGTGTCCAGCAGGTCCGTCATCAGTCATTACATAATAAATATATAATATATACCTGTCCGGCTGCAGTACTAGTGATATTATATATACATATATATTGATTTCATCTCATTATCATCCAGTCTATATTAGCAGCAGACACAGTACGGTAGTCCACGGCTGTAGCTACCTCTGTGTCGGCACTCGGCAGTCCATCCATAAGTATACTAGTATCCATCCATCTCCATTGTTTACCTGAGGTGCCTTTTAGTTGTGCCTATTAAAATATGGAGAACAAAAATGTTGAGGTTCCAAAATTAGGGAAAGATCAAGATCCACTTCCACCTCGTGCTGAAGCTGCTGCCACTAGTCATGGCCGAGACGATGAAATGCCAGCAACGTCGTCTGCCAAGGCCGATGCCCAATGTCATAGTACAGAGCATGTAAAATCCAAAACACCAAATATCAGTAAAAAAAGGACTCCGAAACCTAAAATAAAATTGTCGGAGGAGAAGCGTAAACTTGCCAATATGCCATTTACCACACGGAGTGGCAAGGAACGGCTGAGGCCCTGGCCTATGTTCATGGCTAGTGGTTCAGCTTCACATGAGGATGGAAGCACTCAGCCTCTCGCTAGAAAAATGAAAAGACTCAAGCTGGCAAAAGCACCGCAAAGAACTGTGCATTCTTCGAAATCCCAAATCCACAAGGAGAGTCCAATTGTGTCGGTTGCGATGCCTGACCTTCCCAACACTGGACGTGAAGAGCATGCGCCTTCCACCATTTGCACGCCCCCTGCAAGTGCTGGAAGGAGCACCCGCAGTCCAGTTCCTGATAGTCAGATTGAAGATGTCAGTGTTGAAGTACACCAGGATGAGGAGGATATGGGTGTTGCTGGCGCTGGGGAGGAAATTGACCAGGAGGATTCTGATGGTGAGGTGGTTTGTTTAAGTCAGGCACCCGGGGAGACACCTGTTGTCCGTGGGAGGAATATGGCCATTGACATGCCTGGTGAAAATACCAAAAAAATCAGCTCTTCGGTGTGGAAGTATTTCAACAGAAATGCGGACAACAGGTGTCAAGCCGTGTGTTGCCTTTGTCAAGCTGTAATAAGTAGGGGTAAGGACGTTAACCACCTCGGAACATCCTCCCTTATACGTCACCTGCAGCGCATTCATAATAAGTCAGTGACAAGTTCAAAAACTTTGGGTGACAGCGGAAGCAGTCCACTGACCAGTAAATCCCTTCCTCTTGTAACCAAGCTCACGCAAACCACCCCACCAACTCCCTCAGTGTCAATTTCCTCCTTACCCAGGAATGCCAATAGTCCTGCAGGCCATGTCACTGGCAATTCTGACGAGTCCTCTCCTGCCTGGGATTCCTCCGATGCATCCTTGAGTGTAATGCCTACTGCTGCTGGCGCTGCTGTTGTTGCTGCTGGGAGTCGATCGTCATCCCAGAGGGGAAGTCGTAAGCCCACTTGTACTACTTCCAGTAAGCAATTGACTGTCCAACAGTCCTTTGCGAGGAAGATGAAATATCAAAGCAGTCATCCTGCTGCAAAGCGGATAACTGAGGCCTTGACAACTATGTTGGTGTTAGACGTGCGTCCGGTATCCGCCGTTAGTTCACAGGGAACTAGACAATTTCTTGAGGTAGTGTGCCCCCGTTACCAAATACCATCTAGGTTCCACTTCTCTAGGCAGGCGATACCGAGAATGTAGACGGACGTCAGAAAAAGACTCACCAGTGTCCTAAAAAATGCAGTTGTACCCAATGTCCACTTAACCACGGACATGTGGACAAGTGGAGCAGGGCAGGGTCAGGACTATATGACTGTGACAGCCCACTGGGTAGATGTATGGACTCCCGCCGCAAGAACAGCAGCGGCGGCACCAGTAGCAGCATCTCCCAAACGCCAACTCTTTCCTAGGCAGGCTACGCTTTGTATCACCGCTTTCCAGAATACGCACACAGCTGAAAACCTCTTACGGCAACTGAGGAAGATCATCGCGGAATGGCTTACCCCAATTGGACTCTCCTGTGAATTTGTGGCATCGGACAACGCCAGCAATATTGTGTGTGCATTAAATATGGGCAAATTCCAGCACGTCCCATGTTTTGCACATACCTTGAATTTGGTGGTGCAGAATTTTTTAAAAAACGACAGGGGTGTGCAAGAGATGCTGTCGGTGGCCAGAAGAATTGCGGGACACTTTCGGCGTACAGGCACCACGTACAGAAGACTGGAGCACCACCAAAAACAACTGAACCTGCCCTGCCATCATCTGAAGCAAGAAGTGGTAACGAGGTGGAATTCAACCCTCTATATGCTTCAGAGGTTGGAGGAGCAGCAAAAGGCCATTCAAGCCTATACAATTCAGCACGATATAGGAGGTGGAATGCACCTGTCTCAAGCGCAGTGGAGAATGATTTCAACATTGTGCAAGGTTCTGATGCCCTTTGAACTTGCCACACGTGAAGTCAGTTCAGACACTGCCAGCCTGAGTCAGGTCATTCCCCTCATCAGGCTTTTGCAGAAGAAGCTGGAGACATTGAAGGAGGAGCTAACACAGAGCGATTCCGCTAGGCATGTGGAACTTGTGGATGGAGCCCTTAATTCGCTTAACAAGGATTCACGGGTGGTCAATCTGTTGAAATCAGAGCACTACATTTTGGCCACCATGCTCGATCCTAGATTTAAAGCCTACCTTGGATCTCTCTTTCCGGCAGACACAAGTCTGCTGGGGTTCAAAGACCTGCTGGTGAGAAAATTGTCAAGTCAAGCGGAACGCGACCTGTCAACATCTCCTCCTTCACATTCTCCCGCAACTGGGGGTGCGAGGAAAAGGCTCAGAATTCCGAGCCCACCCGCTGGCGGTGATGCAGGGCAGTCTGGAGCGACTGCTGATGCTGACATCTGGTCCGGACTGAAGGACCTGACAACGATTACGGACATGTCGTCTACTGTCACTGCATATGATTCTCTCACCATTGAAAGAATGGTGGAGGATTATATGAGTGACCGCATCCAAGTAGGCACGTCACACAGTCCGTACTTATACTGGCAGGAAAAAGAGGCAATTTGGAGGCCCTTGCACAAACTGGCTTTATTCTACCTAAGTTGCCCTCCCACAAGTGTGTACTCCGAAAGAGTGTTTAGTGCCGCCGCTCACCTTGTCAGCAATCGGCGTACGAGGTTACATCCAGAAAATGTGGAGAAGATGATGTTCATTAAAATGAATTATAATCAATTCCTCCGTGGAGACATTGACCAGCAGCAATTGCCTCCACAAAGTACACAGGGAGCTGAGATGGTGGATTCCAGTGGGGACGAATTGATAATCTGTGAGGAGGGGGATGTACACGGTGATATATCGGAGGATGATGATGAGGTGGACATCTTGCCTCTGTAGAGCCAGTTTGTGCAAGGAGAGATTAATTGCTTCTTTTTAGGTGGGGGTCCAAACCAACCCGTCATTTCAGTCACAGTCGTGTGGCAGACCCTGTCACTGAAATGATGGGTTGGTTAAAGTGTGCATGTCCTGTTTATACAACATAAGGGTGGGTGGGAGGGCCCAAGGACAATTCCATCTTGCACCTCTTTTTTCTTTAATTTTTCTTTGCGTCATGTGCTGTTTGGGGAGTATTTTTTGGAAGGGCCATCCTGCGTGACACTGCAGTGCCACTCCTAGATGGGCCCGGTGTTTGTGTCGGCCACTAGGGTCGCTTATCTTACTCACACAGCTACCTCATTGCGCCTCTTTTTTTCTTTGCGTCATGTGCTGTTTGGGGAGGGTTTTTTGGAAGGGCCATCCTGCGTGACACTGCAGTGCCACTCCTAGATGGGCCCGGTGTTTGTGTCGGCCACTAGGGTCGCTTATCTTACTCACACAGCTACCTCATTGCGCCTCTTTTTTTCTTTGCGTCATGTGCTGTTTGGGGAGGGTTTTTTGGAAGGGACATCCTGCGTGACACTGCAGTGCCACTCCTAGATGGGCCCGGTGTTTGTGTCGGCCACTAGGGTCGCTTATCTTACTCACACAGCTACCTCATTGCGCCTCTTTTTTTCTTTGCGTCATGTGCTGTTTGGGGAGGGTTTTTTGGAAGGGACATCCTGCGTGACACTGCAGTGCCACTCCTAGATGGGCCCGGTGTTTGTGTCGGCCACTAGGGTCGCTTATCTTACTCACACAGCTACCTCATTGCGCCTCTTTTTTTCTTTGCGTCATGTGCTGTTTGGGGAGGGTTTTTTGGAAGGGACATCCTGCGTGACACTGCAGTGCCACTCCTAGATGGGCCCGGTGTTTGTGTCGGCCACTAGGGTCGCTTATCTTACTCACACAGCTACCTCATTGCGCCTCTTTTTTTCTTTGCGTCATGTGCTGTTTGGGGAGGGTTTTTTGGAAGGGCCATCCTGCGTGACACTGCAGTGCCACTCCTAGATGGGCCAGGTGTTTGTGTCGGCCACTAGGGTCGCTTATCTTACTCACACAGCTACCTCATTGCGCCTCTTTTTTTCTTTGCGTCATGTGCTGTTTGGGGAGGGTTTTTTGGAAGGGACATCCTGCGTGACACTGCAGTGCCACTCCTAGATGGGCCAGGTGTTTGTGTCGGCCACTAGGGTCGCTTAGCTTAGTCATCCAGCGACCTCGGTGCAAATTTTAGGACTAAAAATAATATTGTGAGGTGTGAGGTATTCAGAATAGACTGAAAATGAGTGGAAATTATGGTTTTTGAGGTTAATAATACTTTGGGATCAAAATGACCCCCAAATTCTATGATTTAAGCTGTTTTTTAGTGTTTTTTGAAAAAAACACCCAAATCCAAAACACACCCGAATCCGACAAAAAAAATTCGGTGAGGTTTTGCCAAAACGCGGTCGAACCCAAAACACGGCCGCGGAACCGAACCCAAAACCAAAACACAAAACCCGAAAAATTTCAAGTGCACATCTCTACCACACGCTCCGGTCACTGATGGGTGCAGGGCGCTGGGGGGGGGCGCCCTGAGCAGCAATATAAACACCTTGGCTGGCTAAATTACATCACATATAACCCCCACGGCTATATGGATGTATATTAACCCCTGCCAGATTCCTGAAAAAAGCGGGAGAAAAGTCCGCCGAGAAGGGGGCGGAGCCTATCTCCTCAGCACACTGGCGCCATTTTCCGTCACAGCTCCGCTGGAAGGACGTCTCCCTGACTCTCCCCTGCAGTCCTGCACTACAGAAAAGGGTAAAACAAGAGGGGGGGGGCACTAATTAGGCGCAGTATAATATACACAGCAGCTATAAAGGGAAAAACACTCTGTTTGGTGTTATCCCAACATATATATAGCGCTCTGGTGTGTGCTGGCATACTCTCCCTCTGTCTCCCCAATAGGGCTAGTGGGGTCCTGTCCTCTATCAGAGCATTCCCTGTGTGTGTGCTGTGTGTCGGTACGACTGTCGACATGTATGAAGAGGAAAATGATGTGGAGGCGGAGCAATTGCCTGTAATGGTGATGTCACCCCCTAGGGAGTCGACACCTGAGTGGATGAGCTTATGGAAGGATTTACGTGAAAGTGTCAGCTCTTTACAAAAGACGGTTGATGACATGAGACAGCCGGCTACTCAGCTGGTGCCTGTCCAGGCGTCTCAAAGACCATCAGGGGCTCTAAAACGCCCGCTACCTCAGATGGCAGATACAGACGCCGACACGGATACTGACTCCAGTGTCGACGGTGAAGAGACGAATGTGACTTCCAGTAGGGCCACACGTTACATGATTGAGGCAATGAAAAATGTTTTACACATTTCTGATAGTACAAGTACCACTAAAAAGGGTATTATGTTTGGTGAGAAAAAACTACCTGTAGTTTTTCCTGCATCTGAGGAATTAAATGAAGTGTGTGATGAAGCGTGGGTTTCTCCCGATAAAAAACTGATAATACCTAAAAAGTTATTGGCATCATACCCCTTCCCGCCAGAGGATAGGGCACGTTGGGAAACACCTCCTAGGGTGGATAAAGCGCTCACACGCTTGTCAAAACAGGTGGCACTACCGTCTCCGGATACGGCCGCCCTTAAGGAACCTGCTGACAGAAAGCAGGAGAATATCCTAAAATGTATATACACTCACACGGGTGTTATACTGCGACCAGCAATCGCCTCAGCCTGGATGTGCAGTGCTGGGGTGGCTTGGTCGGATTCCCTGACTGAAAATATTGATAACCTGAATAGGGACAGTATATTACTGACTATAGAGCATTTAAAAGATGCATTTTTATATATGCGTGATGCACAGAGGGATATTTGCCGACTGGCATCAAGAGTAAGTGCGCTGTCCATATCTGCCAGAAGAGGGTTATGGACGCGGCAGTGGTCAGGTGATGCTGATTCCAAAAGGCATATGGAAGTATTGCCTTATAAAGGGGAGGAGTTATTTGGGGTAGGTCTATCGGACCTGGTATCCACGGCAACTGCTGGGAAATCCACATTTTTACCCCAGGTAGCCTCTCAACATAAAAAGACGCCGTATTATCAGGCGCAGTCCTTTCGGCCCCATAAGGGCAAGCGGGCAAAAGGCTCCTCATTTCTGCCCCGTGGCAGAGGGAGAGGAAAAAGGCTGCAGCAAACAGCCAGTTCCCAGGAACAGAAGCCCTCTCCCGCTTCTGCCAAGTCCTCAGCATGACGCTGGGGCTCTACAAGCGGACTCAGGCACGGTGGGGGCCCGTCTCAAGAATTTCAGCACGCAGTGGGCTCACTCACAAGTGGACCCCTGGATCCTTCAGGTGGTATCTCAGGGGTACAAATTGGAATTCGAGACGTCTCCCCCTCGCCGTTTCCTAAAGTCTGCCTTACCGACGTCTCCCTCCGACAGGGAGGTGGTATTGGAAGCCATTCACAAGCTGTATTCACAGCAGGTGATAATCAAGGTACCCCTCCTGCAACAGGGAAAGGGGTATTATTCCACGCTGTTTGTGGTACCGAAGCTGGATGGCTCGGTGAGACCTATTTTAAATCTAAAATCTTTGAACACTTACATACAGAGGTTCAAATTCAAGATGGAGTCACTCAGAGCGGTGATCGCGAACCTGGAAGAAGGGGATTATATGGTGTCTCTGGACATCAAGGATGCTTACCTCCATGTCCCAATTTACCCTTCTCACCAAGGGTACCTCAGGTTTGTGGTACAGAACTGCCACTATCAGTTTCAGACGCTGCCGTTTGGATTGTCCACGGCGCCCCGGGTCTTTACCAAAGTAATGGCCGAAATGATGATACTCCTTCGAAGGAAGGGAGTTTTAATTATCCCTTACTTGGACGATCTCCTGATAAGGGCAAGATCCAAGGAACAGTTGGTAGTCGGAGTAGCACTATCTCAAGTAGTGCTGCGGCAGCACGGGTGGATTCTCAATATCCCAAAATCGCAGCTGATCCCGACGACACGTCTTCTGTTCCTAGGGATGATCCTGGACACAGTCCAGAAAAAGGTGTTTCTCCCGGAAGAGAAAGCCAGAGAGTTATCCGAGCTAATCAGAAACCTCCTAAAACCAGGCCAAGTATCAGTGCACCAATGCACAAGGGTCCTGGGAAAAATGGTAGCTTCCTACGAAGCAATCCCATTCGGCAGATTCCACGCAAGAACATTCCAGTGGGACCTGCTGGACAAATGGTCCGGATCGCATCTTCAGATGCATCAGCGAATAACCCTGTCCCCAAGGACAAGGGTGTCTCTCCTGTGGTGGTTGCAGAGTGCTCATCTTCTAGAGGGCCGCAGATTCGGCATTCAGGACTGGGTTCTGGTGACCACGGATGCCAGCCTGCGAGGCTGGGGAGCAGTCACACAGGGAAGAAACTTCCAGGGCTTGTGGTCAAGCCTGGAGACATCACTTCACATAAATATCCTGGAGTTAAGAGCCATTTCCAATGCTCTAAGCCAAGCAAGACCTCTGCTTCAAGGTCAGCCGGTGCTGATCCAGTCGGACAACATCACGGCAGTCGCCCACGTAAACAGACAGGGCGGCACAAGAAGCAGGAGGGCAATGGCAGAAGCTGCAAGGATTCTTCGCTGGGCGGAAAATCATGTGATAGCACTGTCGGCAGTGTTCATTCCGGGAGTGGACAACTGGGAAGCAGACTTCCTCAGCAGGCACGATCTCCACCCGGGAGAGTGGCGACTTCACCCGGAAGTCTTCCACATGATGATAAACCGTTGGGAAAAACCAAAGGTGGACATGATGGCGTCCCGCCTCAACAAAAAACTGGACAGGTATTGCGCCAGGTCAAGGGACCCTCAAGCAATAGCTGTGGACGCTCTGGTAACACCGTGGGTGTACCAGTCAGTGTATGTGTTCCCTCCTCTGCCTCTCATACCCAAGGTGCTGAGAATTATACGGCGGGGAGGAGTAAGATCTATTCTCGTGGCTCCGGATTGGCCAAGAAGGACTTGGTACCCGGAACTTCAAGAGATGCTCACGGAGGACCCGTGGCCTCTACCTCTGAGAAGGGACCTGCTCCAGCAGGGACCCTGTCTGTTCCAAGACTTACCGCGGCTGCGTTTGACGGCATGGCGGTTGAACGCCGGATCCTAAAGGAAAAAGGCATTCCAGACGAAGTCATCCCTACTTTGATAAAAGCCAGAAAGGATGTAACCGCAAAGCATTATCACCACATCTGGCGGAAATATGTTGCGTGGTGCGAGGCCAAAAAGGCCCCGACGGAGGAATTTCAATTGGGTCGATTCCTGCATTTCCTGCAAGCAGGAGTGTCTATGGGCCTAAAATTAGGATCCATTAAGGTCCAGATTTCGGCCCTGTCGATTTTCTTTCAGAGAGAACTGGCTTCAGTGCCTGAAGTCCAGACGTTTGTTAAGGGAGTGCTACATATACAGCCTCCTTTTGTGCCTCCAGTGGCACCCTGGGATCTGAATGTTGTTTTGGATTTCCTAAACTCACATTGGTTTGAACCACTCAACACTGTGGAATTAAAATATCTCACATGGAAAGTGGTCATGTTGTTGGCCCTGGCTTCAGCCAGGCGTGTGTCCGAATTGGCGGCTTTATCCTGTAAAAGCCCTTACCTGATTTTTCATACGGACAGGGCAGAATTGAGGACTCGTCCTCAATTTCTCCCAAAGGTGGTTTCAGCGTTTCATCTGAACCAGCCTATTGTGGTACCTGCGGCTACTAAGGACTTGGAGGACTCCAAGTTGCTGGACGTTGTCAGGGCCCTGAAAATATATGTTTCCAGGACGGCTGGAGTCAGAAAATCTGACTCGCTATTTATCCTGTACGCACCCAACAAGCTGGGTGCTCCTGCTTCTAAGCAGACTATTGCTCGCTGGATTTGTAGTACAATTCAGCTTGCGCATTCTGTGGCAGGCCTGCCACAGCCAAAATCTGTAAAAGCCCACTCCACAAGGAAGGTGGGCTCATCTTGGGCGGCTGCCCGAGGGGTCTCGGCTTTACAACTCTGCCGAGCTGCTACTTGGTCAGGGTCAAATACTTTTGTAAAATTTTACAAATTTGACACTCTGGCTGAGGAGGACCTGGAGTTTTCTCACTCGGTGCTGCAGAGTCATCCGCACTCTCCCGCCCGTTTGGGAGCTTTGGTATAATCCCCATGGTCCTTACGGAGTTCCCAGCATCCACTAGGACGTCAGAGAAAATAAGAATTTACTTACCGATAATTCTATTTCTCGTAGTCCGTAGTGGATGCTGGGCGCCCATCCCAAGTGCGGATTATCTGCAATACTTGTACATAGTTATTGTTTACAAATCGGGTTATTGTTGTTGTGAGCCATCTATCCAGAGGCTCCTCTGTTATCATGCTGTTAACTGGGTTCATATCACAAGTTGTACGGTGTGATTGGTGTGGCTGGTATGAGTCTTACCCGGGATTCAAAATCCTTCCTTATTGTGTACGCTCGTCCGGGCACAGTATCCTAACTGAGGCTTGGAGGAGGGTCATAGGGGGAGGAGCCAGTGCACACCAGGTAGTCCTAAAGCTTTTCTTTTTGTGCCCAGTCTCCTGCGGAGCCGCTATTCCCCATGGTCCTTACGGAGTTCCCAGCATCCACTACGGACTACGAGAAATAGAATTATCGGTAAGTAAATTCTTATTATCTGTGCATCCAGTATCTGCCATTAATGTAGTAGGTTTTAGACAGTTAATTGAGGTCCTGTGTCCCTGTTACCAAATCCCTTCTAGATACCACTTCACTACAAAAGCTATTCCCAGTCTGTACAAAGACATTAAAAAACAGCCTTATTGTCAGAGCAGGCTGTTTCTGTGAATCCGTTGGACTCAGACCAACCGAAGGAGCAAATGCACCAGAGTGCAGGAAACAAGGAGGACGAAGATAATTCCTTTTCATATATTTATTAACGGTAACAGATCAGAATGTGACTGTAGGAAGACTGAGACTAACTAGTTCTGGATTGGAAAACTGTAGAGAATAAAGTCACTGAACTCCTGAAGAAAGAAGAGGGTGCCTGCAGAGAGAGATGGTTTGTAGAAGGGGCATGACTGAGGAACTATGACGAGGTCTGCGGGGTGATGTGGAGGCGGGAGAAGAACTGCAATGAAATGTTTGCTGGATGGGATGATAACGTGAAAGAAAACTGTAAAGAATGTCCACCGAGTGATACTAGGCCGAGACTGAAGAACTGTGAAGAACATGCTTTAGATGATACAAAGGCGTGACTGAAAAACTGTGAAGTTGAGTTGTTGAATGACGCGAATGCAAGGCTGAAGAACTGCGAAGACTGTTTGCCAGATGATGTGAATACGTGAATGAAGAGCTGTGAAGACTGGTTGCAGGATGATGCAAAGACGTGAATGAAGAACTGTGAATAATGGTTTCTGGATGATGCGAAGACGTGAATGAAGATCTGTGAAGACTGGTTGCAGGATGATGTGAAGATGTGAATGAAGAGCACAGGCTTAAGCTGGCGAACCACCACGGGATTCCTGCAGAATTCGAAGGCACCGGCGGGAGAGTGGTTGACCGTGACAGCGATCTGGAGAGCTGGCGAGCGTTGTGCAGTGAGAGACGGCTGAGAACTTGGGCCCTCATTCCGAGTTGTTTGCTCTGTAATTTTCTTTGCATCGCAGCAATTTTCCGCTAATTGCGCATGCGCAATGTTCGCACTGCGACTGCGCCAAGTAAATTTGCTAAGAAGTTTGGTATTTTACTCACGGCATTACGAGGTTTTTTCTTCGTTCTGGTGATCGGAGTGTGATTGACAGGAAGTGGGTGTTTCTGGGCGGAAACTGGCCGTTTTATGGGAGTGTGTGAAAAAACGCTGCCGTTTCTGGGAAAAACGCGGGAGTGGCTGAAGAAACGGGGGAGTGTCTGGGCGAACGCTGGGTGTGTTTGTGACGTCAAACCAGGAACGACCAGCACTGAACTGATCGCACTGGAAGAGTAAGTCTCGAGCTACTCAAAAACTACACAGAAAAATCTTTTCGCAATATTGCGAATACTTCGTTCGCAATTCTGCTAAGCTAAGATTCACTCCCAGAGGGCGGCGGCTTAGCGTGTGTACTGCTGCGAAAAGCGGCTAGCGAGCGAACAACTCGGAATGAGGGCCTTGGAGAGCAAGATGGGACCAAACTAGAGACGCACAGAACAATCTGCGGGAGCACAGAGCTAAGGCACAGAGTAACCACAACAAAGCACTGGCACAGAATGCAAAAATCCCAGCCTTTTTATAGGCAGCAGGGAAACAGGATTGGCTGACACTCACCCATCACGCTCATTGGTGCTGCCCTTGGTTTCCAACATGGCCGCTCCCTGCACTGCAGACACACAGGGAAGCTGCAGGCCACTAGGTCCACCCTCCAGGAAGCAGTCACTCCCGCCAGCGACACTGCCGCGTCCCCGTGTGGCCACAGAGCACCGCAGACAGCCACGCCGGCAGAGGATGGATCCCAGGACCCGCGGCGGTAAGCGCTCACCGCATTACACTTACTAGTGTCCTCCGAAATGCTGTCCACTTATTCACAGATATGTGGACAAGCGGGACAGGGCAAACTAAAGATACATGACTGTGACAGGCCGCTTGGTAGGTGTATTGCCTTCATCAGCACAAACTGCAGCATCTAGCAAATGGCAGCTCAATCCGAGGCAGGCTACTCTGTGTATCACCGGTTTCAATAATAGGCAATATATTACACAACATAAGGGTGAGTTTCATTATTTATTACACCATACAAAAACAAAAACAGCGCTTCCATAGAATCGTGTAAAATGTATTCAATTACACATACATTTATAAAATAAAACTAAAATCACAATACCGGCCAGTATTGAATTATACTACACAACTATCTCATATACACAGATAATAAACTTGCATGACCACATACATATAATTAAAACATCGATATGGCAACTTTTCAATGGACATTTGTTTCCAAATTCATAGGTGCATTAGTCCCGATGTTAGTAAAGCTCCTAGGATTATTAAAGTTGTTGCAAACAGCAAAAATCAGTGCACTGATATTGAAGCAAATGTTAATCAAGCTGTATTAGTATGTTATTTGGCAGTTTTAGTGCATTTGTTTTGCAGAAAGACAGCAGGGCTATACAGCATAGCATGGGCGGCTTTATTATCATCTGATTGGCCAGTCTTTTGAAATAGGCGGCTGAAGACTTCTCCCGGCTCCTGGTGCTTTCAAACCTTACACGGTGCCATATCTGGAGGGTTCAATTCAAGGGCTATTGAGGTAAATTTCGCGTGCTGTGTAAAGATAGCCGGTACCGGACCAAAGTGACGTCTTATGCATTTCTCCGCCTACAGCGCATCGGCGGCTTCCTCAGAGACGATGATTTATTAAACTGCCACCCTGTCTGCCACTGCAGTGCCATTCTGTTTCCTAGATGTGCCATGTTGGAAGTTTAAGTGCCACATGTTTGTGCCACCCACTGCTCTCGCTTAGCTTAGTCATCCAGCTACCTCAGTGCAACCTTTTGACCTAAACTGGATGAAAACAATATTGTGAGCTGTGAGGTGGTCAAATTGACTTTAAATGACTGGAAATAAATGCTATTGAGGTTAATAATACTGTAGGAACAAAAACAGGCCCAAATTATGTGATTTTTTACTGTTTTTATGATTTATGATCATGTTTTTATGATTTTTTGGCAGAAATACAGATCCAAAACCAAAACACACAAGGGCGGTTTTGGCAAAAGCAAATACAGATCCAAAACATTAGTGAGATACAGATCCACAGAACACAGGGGTCGGCGCACATAAAATTAATACATACAAAGAGTCAGAGGAACCCTACAGGATTGCTTAGAGTCATAATACATCACTAATAGATAACAGAAGCAATGATGACTAAAGATGTTCTTGTAAACAACACAGATATTACAGTTAGATTATGCTGGACTGCAGGAGGTAATAGAGGAAATAATGGCAGATACAATTGTAAGGCAGCAGATCAGTAATATTCTTGTTTAACTGTGAATTCCCATCATTTTATGTTGGTGAATTGCTTTGAAAGGGAATCACACATCTACCCCAGCAAATGCTTCCCCCCAAACTAGTATGACAGTACTCCACTGGGTCCCCACTGGCACCTTTCATCATAACAAGTATAGAAGCATTCATAGCCAGTATTGTAATTACTAGAAACTTGCAGGAAGCCTGACTGCCTACTGTACGCATCTGAGCCACAGCAACATGAGAATTGTGTTCAGTACAAGATCACATTTATTCTGTGTCTGATTATCCTGTAAGACCAGGGTTTTTATCAGACTTCGTGGTAATATCTGAATAGTAGACAAGAGGGGGATGTATGTGTGTGTTAGACAATTTCAGAGTTAACCAGAGGTCTTTTAATAAAAATCCAGGCTTAATTGATGTAATTTCCACAACATGATGCAGTGTCCCCTTGCTCTCTCATATAAACAGTCTAGACCATGGACCTTCAACCTGAGGCCCTCCAGCTGCTGTGGAACTACACATCTCAGCATGCCCTGCCTTAGTTTTAGCAGACCTAAATAGCAAAATCGTGGCAGGACATGCTGGGATGTGTAGTTTCACAGCAGCTGGAGGGCCACAGGTTGAAGACCAGTGGTCTAGACCATATTTTATAGTCTAAGCCAGTGGTTCCCAAACTGTGTGCCTAGGCACCCTGGGGTGCCTCAAGACACTAGCAGGGGTGCCTTGGATTGGTGGTCCAGGACCAATTCAAACTATTTTTGGTCAAAGTAACAGACAAAACCAGTGCTTGTGGCTGCCAATGATAAAATATGAGGACAAACAGAAGCAAATATTGTCCCGCAACACACTAAAGAAACTAAGACTGACACAAACATAATTTACTTATTGTTTTCTAAAATTCTCAAAGAAACTTTTGGCCTAGGGGTGGCGTGAAAAATTTCTGATACTCTGGGGCGCCATGATTAAAAAAAGTTTTGGAACCACTGGTCTAAGCTATTGTTATTTTGTGTACATATGCATTACATGTAAACATTCAGCTACTACCTATATGCAGTACAGAGTCAAATATGTATTATTTATTTATTTAATTTGACCTGCGACCGCTGTTTTCCTAGATGCTTTTCAACAGTTGGGCTTAGTTACTGCCTCACCTTTAATAGGTGAGTGTTTAAACCAGTTAGCATACCTAATGTTGAACACTAACGTGATAGCAATTATCATATTTATAATTGTGAGTGATAGAGTAGGATTGCAGAAAAATGTATGAATCAATATATGAATCAAACCCCACTGTTTGTTATGGTAAGTCATTATTGTGAGTGAAGAGTCTCTGTTTTATACATAGTTATATATATATAACTTCACCCATTTTACACGGTTCCGAGGCAGACTCGAATCTTCCCGCCTTGCTCGGTTAACCCGAGCGCGCCCGAATGTCATCATCCCGCTGTCGGATTCTCGCGAGATTCGTATTCTATATAAGGAGCCGCGCGTCGCCGCCATTTTCACTCGTGCTTTGGAGATGATAGCGAGAGGACGTGGCTGCGTTCTATCAGTTTCTGTGTTCAGTGTGCTGCAAATATCTGTGCTCAGTGTGCTGCAAATATCTGTGCTCAGTGTGCTGCAAATATCTGTGCTCAGTGTGCTGCAAATATCTACGTTCTCTGCCTGAAAACGCTCCATATCTGTGCTGCATTGTAGTATATAGTAGGAGGACAGTGCAGAATTTTGCTGACCACCAGTATATATATAGCAGTACGGTACAGTAGTCCATTGCTCTACCTCTGTGTCGTCAAGTATACTATGCATCCATACCTGTGCTGCATTTTAGTTGTGCGCAGTATATAGTAGAAGGACAGTGCAGAATTTTGCTGTGACCACCAGTATATAATTATATACCAGTACGGTACAGTAGTCCATTGCTCTACCTCTGTGTCGTCAAGTATACTATGCATCCATACCTGTGCTGCATTTTTGTTGTGCGCAGTATATAGTAGGAGGACAGTGCAGAATTTTGCTGACAACCAGTATATATATAACAGTACGGTACAGTAGTCCACTGCTCTACCTCTGTGTCGTCAAGTATACTATGCATCCATGCCTGTGCTGCATTTTAGTTGTGTGCAGTATATAGTAGGAGGACAGTGCAGAATTTTGCTGACCACCAGTATATATATTGCAGTACGGTACAGTAGTCCACTGCTCTACCTCTGTGTCGTCAAGTATACTATGCATCCATGCCTGTGCTGCATTTTAGTTGTGTGCAGTATATAGTAGGAGGACAGTGCAGAATTTTGCTGACCACCAGTATATATAGCAGTACGGTACAGTAGTCCACTGCTCTACCTCTGTGTCGTCAAGTATACTACAAAAGTTCAGTAAAATGACCCAAAAATCAAAATGATAAGCGTCTGATGAGAAGCGTAAACTTGCCAATGTGCCATTTACGACACGGAGTGGCAAGGAATGGCTGAGGCCCTGGCCTATGTTCATGGCTAGTGGTTCAGATTCAAATGAGGATGGAAGCACTCATCCTCTCGCTAGAAAACTGCAGTGCCACTCCTAGATGGGCCAGGTGTTTGTGTCGGCCACTTGGGTCGCTTAGCTTAGTCACACAGCTACCTCATTGCACCTCTTTTTTTCTTTGCATCATGTGCTGTTTGGGGACTATTTTTTAAATCTGCCATCCTGTCTGACACTGCAGTGCCACTCCTAGATGGGCCAGGTGTTTGTGTCGGCCACTTGGGTCGCTTAGCTTAGCCATCCAGCGACCTTGGTGCACCTCTTTTTTTCTTTGCATCATGTGCCGTTTGGGGACTATTTTTTAAATCTGCCAACCTGTCTGACACTGCAGTGCCACTCCTAGATGGGCCAGGTGTTTGTGCCGGCCACTTGGGTCGCTTAGCTTAGTCACACAGCTACCTCATTGCACCTCTTTTTTTTCTTTGCATCATGTGCTGTTTGGGGACTATTTTTTAAATCTGCCATCCTGTCTGACACTGCAGTGCCACTCCTAGATGGGCCAGGTGTTTGTGTCGGCCACTTGGGTCGCTTAGCTTAGTCACACAGCTACCTCATTGCACCTCTTTTTTTCTTTGCATCATGTGCTGTTTGGGGACTATTTTTTAAATCTGCCATCCTGTCTGACACTGCAGTGCCACTCCTAGATGGGCCAGGTGTTTGTGTCGGCCACTTGGGTCGCTTAGCTTAGCCATCCAGCGACCTTGGTGCACCTCTTTTTTTCTTTGCATCATGTGCTGTTTGGGGACTATTTTTTAAATCTGCCATCCTGTCTGACACTGCAGTGCCACTCCTAGATGGGCCAGGTGTTTGTGTCGGCCACTTGGGTCGCTTAGCTTAGTCACACAGCTACCTCATTGCACCTCTTTTTTTCTTTGCATCATGTGCTGTTTGGGGACTATTTTTTAAATCTGCCATCCTGTCTGACACTGCAGTGCCACTCCTAGATGGGCCAGGTGTTTGTGTCGGCCACTTGGGTCGCTTAGCTTAGCCATCCAGCGACCTCGGTGCAAATTTTAGGACTAAAAATAATATTGTGAGGTGTTTAGAATAGACTGGAAATTAGTGGAAAATAGGATTTTGGTACTTACCAGGTAAATCCTTTTCTTTGAATCCATAGGGGGCACTGGAGTACTCTTGGTATATGGACGGTTCCACAGGAACTAGGCACTGAAAAAATTAAAATTTGAGACTACTCCTCCCCTCCATATCCCAGAGTACCTCAGTGTTTTTTTACTGAGCCGAACAGGAGCTATAGAGGTTGACAATGGAGAATTACATATAACAAAACGGACAACAATAAAGTTGACACATAACGTTACTGACAACTAACAGTTGACACCAAACCCGATAGAACTTGCTAATTTGAACCAGTCGGTGAGAGTGTGTTACCATAAGATTATGCTACCACAAACCAGGTATAACTGCTCTGGGTGGGCGTCCAGTGCCCCCTATGGATTCAAAGAAAAGGATTTACCTGGTAAGTACCAAAATCCTATTTTCTTTTTCATCCACTAGGGGTCACTGGAGTACTCTTGGGACGTACCAAAGTTTCCCCTCGTGGGCGGGAGAGCTGTTTGGCACCTGTAACACTAGACGGCCAAAGCTAGATGCTGATGCCGCAAAAGTATCAAACTTGTAAAAGCGCACAAAACGTGTGCACTGAAGACCATGTAGCCGCACGGCAAAGCTGTGTCGTAGAAGCTCCACGACCAGCTGCCCATGACGTTCCCACAGAACGTGTGGAATGAGCTGTTACTGATGTAGGCGGCTGTAACCTAGCATGAAGGTAAGCCTGACGTATGGTCAGTTTTATCCATCTGGATAAGGTCTGCTTAGAAGCTGGCCAACCCATCTTGGCCGCATCATAGAGGACAAACAATGTATCCGTCTTACGAACTGTAGACGTTCGGGATACATAAACGCGTAGTGCGCATACCACATCCAAGGTTCCAGAATCTCCTGTTAACACAGGAACTACTATTGGTTGATTGATGTGAAAAGAGGACACTACTTTTGGTAGGGAGAAAAATTGTTTTCCAAGTGAGAAACTTAATATCCACTTGTTGTAAGGGTTCGCAATAAAAAGACTGTAAGAATTCTAAAACCAGATTCAAGTCCCATGGCGCAGTAGGTGGAGTGAATGGAGGCTGTACTCTGAGGACACCCTGCATAAAGGTGTGAACCGACGGCAATAGAGCCAATCTTCTTTGAAAATAAATTGACAACGCAGATATCTGCACTTTTAGTGTGGATAAACGCAGACCTCCATCTAACCCCATCTGTAGAAATAACAAAAGACGGGATAACTTGAAAGATGATGTCGGAAACTTCCGAGCTTCACACCAACCTATATAGGCACGCAAAATTCAGTAATAATGAGCTGCCGTAACCGGCTTCCTAGCTCGTAACATGGTTGGTATAACCAATTCTGGAATGCCCTCTCTTCTTAAGAGGGCTGTCTCAACAGCCACCCCATCAAACGCAGCCACGTTAAATCGGGGTAAAGGAACGGACCCTGTTGTAACAGGTCCGGACGTAGTGGGAGCGGCCAAGGATCATCTGCGAGTAGACCGCAGAGATCCGAGAACCAAGCTCTCCGAGGCCAAAGAGGCGCCACTAGTATGACTGTGATGGACTCTCTTTTGATCCGTTTTAGCAACAGAGGGAGCAGCGGAAATGGTGGAAACAGATACACGAGACTGTATGGCCACGTGATTGTGAGAGCATCCACCGCCACTACCTTTGGATCTCTCGTTCTGGACACGTACTGGGGCGTTTGATGATTGTGGCGAGATGCCATCAGGTTCACTTGCGGGTAACCCCACTTCTGGACCAGCATGTGAAACACTTCTGGATTTAATGCCCATTCTCCTGGATCAAAATCCCGACGGCTGAGATAATCCGCCTCCCAGTTGTCCACTCCCGGAATGAATACTGCCGACAATATTACTTGGTGATACTCGGCCCAATTGAGGATTCGAGCTACTTCCCGCATTGCCATACGGCTTTTCGTTCCTCCTTGTTTGTTGATGTATGCGACCGCCGTCGCATTGTCTGACTGCACCTGAACAGCCTGAGCCTGCAGCATGTGCACTGCTTGTCGTAGCGCATTGTAAATTGCCCGGAGTTCCAGGACATTTATAGACAGCAATCTTTCGTGATCCGCCCAGAGACCCTGGAGCTGATAATTTTGAACTACAGCTCCCCAACCTCTGAGACTCGCGTCCACCGTGAGAATTATCCAATTCCAGGCGCCGAACTGTTTCCCTTCGGTTAGATTCTGTACTTTGAGCCACCAGAGTAGAGACACTCTGGCCCTTGGAGACAACTTCACCCTGCGGTGAATCTGCAGATGCGAGCCCGACCACTGTGCGAGCACATCTAGTTGAAAAGGACGTGAGTGAAGTCTTCCGAACTGAAGCGCTTCGAAAACCGCCACCATTGTGCCTAATAGGCGAATGCAGAAATGAACCGAGACTGTGCGTGGCTTGAGCACTAATTGTACCAGATGAAGAATGACCTGTACTTTCTGTTCGGGTAGGTAAATTCTTTGATTTACTGTATCGAGAATCATACCTAGGAATTGAAGTCGTTGAGACGGAATCATTCAGGAATTCGCGTAGACAATGGTAGGAAATCAGATTTCCCCCCCACTTGGTCTGCGATCTATTCTCGTTTGGAATCCGACTCCGCCTGTTAGGAACGTAGCCAAAGTGGACGTTGTGCGCCACTAGCGAAGCTGAAAACGCAAGAACCAACTGCCAACGTCCACAGAAGCTGTAGGCAGCAAGAAGTGTAAGGTGGTCTTTGTTTAGGGCAAACCTGAACTGGAGTGCCCTGCCACTACAGCCTTGTTACCTCAAACCCTCACCAAAGCAGGGCGGAGCAACAGCCCTACTGCTGTGTAGGGTACACTCCGATAGGTAGTTAAACGCCCAATAGTTGCAATTGTCTCTCATTGGAAATTGTTCAGCCTTCGCTGAGAACCTGATGTACTGGCCTGGTGCTATGAGGGCTGGCGGCGAATCGACCGCAACAATCTACCTGAAACAGTAAATTTTTCCTCTCAGGCAGTACATTCCCGCATTCCCCCCAAAGAGGACCGGTAAGGGTCTGTCTGTGCAGTCGTATTTGTACGACACACTGTGTGCCCGACTTTGCAGCGAAGCAAGTTTGACTATGCATTAGATTTAGTGATCATGTACCCCGACCAGTAAGTACACCACGGAAGTAACGTGTGTATAAACCTGCATTACCGTGCATGTGGTTACCAGCAATAGTGAATCTTCCTGTAGAGTCATGCTGTACAAAAACAATTAATACATTAAATTCCTAACAACACCCCGCTCCTCCAGAGGCTGAGTGTTGTAGGGCAGCAACCTCCGGGAAAGAACCAGGAAGTAACGTTAAAAATGGTGTCCTACCATGTTTTGTTTTTTTAAGAACACCTGTTAAACCAGGATCTGAACCAGTGTCCATGCAATCACAATGTTCACTGTGGGCGGGAAGCCTAACCACTTGGCTACAGAGCCACCTGTAAAAACAATAAGCAAAGCTGCTGCAGGTGAGGCCTGAACTCACAATGTTTGCAGTGCTCAACAGATACTGTTTAATAAGCACTGTGTGCTGACCAATTGCGCCACTGTAGTCTTGCTTATTGCAAAATAGATTTTTTTAATGTCAGCATATTATATATATATATATATATATATATATATATTATACAGAGACTTGGCTGTCAGCACTGCACTACTGGAGGGTCTACCACGTGTTCTAAATTGGTTAGACATTATACCCATTTGAATTGCCTTCACTCCTGAGTCTCTGAGTGTCAGGTTCAAGCTGCTGACCGAGGAGGTTCCTTATGCTTGTGAACCAGTTAGATTCTATACACATATGAATCTTCCCCATATTCGAATATCTGAATGTCAGACTCAAGCTGATGATATATGAGGTATGGTCCTCGCTGTATCAATCAAGTCCCATTGAAATATTAAAAACGTTGTTCATACATCTTTGAATGACCTTCTATGTGCTGACAATATGTTCTGAAATTAAGAGATTTTACCCCTGATGAAGTCTTGGAACAAGACGAAACGTGTTGGGTTATTTATCTATCTATTATCTGATGTTACCTCCGAATCTACAATAAGGAGAAGGAGGAAATCGTAGTGATATATCTACGCTTTTTCCTCATCACTGCAAACAGATTGTTCAAATTGTGCGACAAATGTAAATGTATCAACTCTGTATATTTATGAACATTTGTGTTGGGTTTATATGTTGTCTTAATAAATTTTTATGTTAGTATTTGTTATCTGACGTAATTTATCCGGAGAGTACTGTAAGGGTCCGTTTTTAGGTAGGGCGTTGATATAACTCCCTTGGCGCCATCTCCTCTATTTCATTTCATATTTTCACACATTTAGTTCCTCCTAACAGGGAACTTAGAGGATACAGGCAGCCATGTAATTAATACATTTTAGTGTTTTATTTGAAATAGCGCAGTGGGAGAGTAATTCTTGTCATATATATATATATATATATATACACATATATACAACAATGTATATTCACACATACTCAGACCTTTATAAATATATATTTCATATATACACATACACATATATATTATATACCCATATACATATATCCAGATATATCCTGATTCAGAGGTATAATAATTCTTAGAAGTCTGAAACTAAATGTGACCTCTCACAGGCTTAAAAACCTGAGATGTCTGCTGCTTAACCGCAGCTTAGTTAATGGGCCCTATCTAGTGGCCGGCGCCGGGAGCGGGCTCTGGGGAGCTATCATGACTGTAAAACCTATGGTAGGTTTATATTGATAGTGTAAGCCCAAACTGATCTAACCAGAATGTATCTTTTTAACAGTTTAAACTAGCATGCATTAGTATGCAATCTAGTTGGATCACCAGTTTCCTCCCAGATGGCAGAACAATATGCAGCACTGCTTAGCTTCCAAGATCAGATGAGATTGGGCGTATCCAGTGTGGTGTGGCTGTAGATTAAAAATACCTACAGCACCTTGTATTCCCAGGGGGTCTCGGACTCAGGGTCGAGCCATGCGAGGGGACGCGGTGCACTAATTGGGGTTCCCGGTCACTCTAGGAAGAAAACGACACCAAAAAAAACATAAAAACCTCATGTCAACCTTTTTCCATGTCGACCTTGTTCCTGTCGACCTTTTGTCCATGTCGACCTTTTGTCCATGTCGACCTAAGGTGTGTTGAACAATTGGCATCGACCTAAGGTGTGTCGACCTTTTTGTTGTCGACCTGGAGTCCGGATACCATTCCCAGGTGGCTAACCAGGCCCAACACTGCATAGCTTCCAAGATCAGATGAGATTGGGCGTATCCAGTGTGGTGTGGCTAAGTGAATTAAGCAAAGCTGCTGCAGGTGAGACCTGAACTCACAATGCTTGCAGTGCTCCACAGATACTGTTTTATAAGCACCATGTGCTGACCAATTGTATAACACATCTTACTTTACAACAGTGAACAAAGCCAGTATTTGGCTGACCACAGCCATGATTCAGATTTGCAGTCTTTAGGATAATATCATTATAAACAGTTATGATAAAAATAATAGTAAGAGAAGTGAGTGTAGATCCATGTAATACACTCTTACAGACATGGCAGGGAAAACTGCTTTTTAGTCTTTGCTGGTGTCTTACTCATTATGCAGACAGACAATACAAAATACAAAGACAGACAACTTGCGCGACTCAGTAAATAGCACTAAGGTGTCTCTATAAATATATATCTGGCCAAGTGCAGTGCACGCCAGCAATATGCCTGATCCCAAATTCCCCTTAACACCCCTGCGCCTTCAATGGAGGAGAGATGTAATACAGGAAATTCTGGAAATACAATAGGAAAAACAACAGGAAGCATGGTTAAATATGTCCCCATGTTCACAGTATAACACAAAGTGCAGACTTATAATTATGTAAGCAGATTTAATAAACATCTTATGTTGCATTCAAACATGCACATATAACTTGTATCCTGTTTAACAAAGACTTAATATCCTATTGTAATACATATGCAGCGCTGCTGTATTCTAGTAAACATACTTTCCCTTTAATCAACAAGAGTTGAACATGAGATTTTATCCAGTGACCCTGACATTTCTGTGTGCAGGGAACATTACTGTGGCAGCAAAGTTACTCACTAGGCTATGGAGCCTGCCTTTTACAACTAACTCATTTGTGTGCCCCCCCCCCCCTGTGCTCCGTGTACCGCTCTCTATACACGGAGCCGGGCTATGGTGGAGAGGGAGCCGGAAGCGGCATCGAGGGCCGGGGAGCACGCTGCATAGAGCCGTGGAGCGGCCTATGCATAAATCAACGTGGCCGGCGCGGCTCAGAGCGGCGGGGAGGCAGCGTAATCAGCGGCGGCGGGCGGCTGAAAGCAGTGACGGCGGCCACACACACACAGTATCCCCACACAGCGGGGCGGCAGCGTGAGCTGACCACCCTGTCCCAATATACCTGGACCCTGTGGTGAGGGCTTTGACGGGGCTTCTTCTGTAAGCTCCGTCCAGCCTTTTCTGCAGGAAGTCCTGCACGTGGTGGTGAGGGAGCTCTTTCAGAGAGGCCCGACACCCACAGCTGCTTCAGCAGCTTCCACTATCCCGGACCCTCGCCTTTCTGGAAGGGGGGAAGGGATGTGGAACATTGAAAAAAATTAAAAGAAATCCAATAATTGTGGACCAACTCCACAAGCCTTGTTGCTCTGTGAGCACCGAAAAAACACTGAGGTACTCTGGGATATGGAGGGGAGGAGTAGTCTCAAATTTTAATTTATTCAGTGCCTAGTTCCTGTGGAACCGTCCATATCCCAAGAGTACTCCAGTGACCCCTAGTGGATGAAAAAGAAATGATGGTTATTGAGGTTAATAATACTGTGGGAACAAAATGACCCCCAAATTCTATGATTTAAGCTGTTTTTGAGGGTTTTTTGAAAAAAAAAACACCCGAATCCGACAAAAAATTTTCAGGGAGGTTTTGCCAAAACGCGTCCGAATCCAAAACACGGCCGCGGAGCCGAATCCAAAACCAAAACCCGAAAAATTGATAATGTAGGCACTCCAATCAAGATCAATAACCGCATTGTCCTTCTTAATGATAATAGAAATATCTAAGTTCCCTAGGGTGAATGCCATGTCCCGGAACTCACACAAACAGGAACCAGGCGGCACTCATCAGATTTAGTGAACAAAAAATAGGATTTTAAATACCTACCGATAAATCCTTTTCTCATAGTCGATAAGGGATATTGGGGACAGATTAGTACGATGGGGTATAGAGGGGTCCAAAGGAGCCAGTGCACTTTAAATTTCTTCAACTGGGTGTGCTGGCTCCTCACCTCTATGCCTCCTCCCACAGCTCAGTTATAGGTAAACAGTGAACTAAAGAGAATGACATACTTGAGAGAAGGAATATAACAGCAAAAAGTGTGGTGAGATTTTCACACCAGCACACCAATATATATCTTAGCCAGCAACATACAACATTAACAGCAACAGCTGAACAGGACACATAACAGAGAACCTGCAGAAAGTCACCGCACAGAGGCGGGCACCAAATATCCCTTATGGACTACGAGAAAAGGATTTACCGGTAGGTATTTAAAATCCTATTTTCTCTAGCATCCATAAGGGATATTGGGGACAGATTAGTACGATGGGGATGTCCCAAAGCTTCCAGAACGGGCGGGAACATGCAGAGACCTCTGCAGTACCGCCTGCCCAAACTGGGTATCCTCTTTGGTCAGGGTATCAAACCTGTAGAACTTCACAAAGGTGTTCTTCCCCGACCAGGTAGCAGCATGGCATAGTTGCAGGGCTGAGACTCCATGGGCAGCCGCCCAGGAATAGCCCACCGATCTTGTAGAGTAGGCCTTCAGAGACTGCGGAACCGGTAAGGCTGCCGACGCATAGGCCTGTTGGATAGTAAGCCTAATCCAACGAGCAATAGATTGCTTAGAAGCAGGGCAACCCTTTTTCTGCGCATCATAGAGCAAGGAAAAGGAACAAGGAATCTGTCTTTATTGATCCGAGCCATCCTTTGATATAAATTTTCAAGGCTCGCACAGCATCCAATGCCTCCGGAGGAGCAGAAGTGTCAGAACTGGACGGAATCACGATAGGTTGATTCAAGTGAAACGCGGAGACCATCTTCGGCAGGAACTACTGTCTAGTCCTGAGCTCCATTCTATTCTCATAAAAGACCAAATACGGACTTATGCACGACAAGGCCCCCAATTCTGAGACAAGCCTAGCAGAAGCCAGGGCCAGTAACATCACCGTTTTCCATATGAGGTACTTATCTTCTACTGTCATCAGAGGGTCAAACCAGGAGGACTGTAGAAAAATGTAACACTACATCCAGATCCCAAGGTGCCGTAGGTGGCACGAATGAAGGTTGTATGTGAAGCACCCCTTGCAAGAAGGTCTGAACAAGTTGGCAAGAGAGACAACTTCTTCTGGAAGAAGATGGAAAGAGCTGAAATCTGGACCTTAATGGATCCCAGCCTGCAGGAATCATAGGAACCTTCCCAAGTTGAATTCTGCAGAGGGATATGTGCGTTCCTTGCACCATGATTCATATCTCCGCCAGCTATGATGATAGTGTTTTGACGTCACAGGTTTTCTGGCTTGCACCATAGTGGCAATGACCTTTTTGGAATGCCCTTTTTGAGCTAGGATGTTCCGCTCAACTTTCATGCCATCAAACGAAGTTGCCGTAAGTCTGGGTAGACGAACGGACCTTGTTGAAGATGATCCCTTCTTAGTGGTAGAGGCCAAGGGTCCTCTACGGACATGTCCAGAAGAGCTGTGTACCATGTTCTTCGGGGCCAATATGTGGCAATCAAGATTGCTTCCACTCTTTGATGTCTGATCCGCTTAAGCACCCATGGGATCAGCGGAATCGGAGGAAACAGGTAGACCAGCTGGAAAGGCCAAGGCGATGTCAGCGCATCCACTGCACTCGCCTGCGGGTCTCTGGTTCGTATGCAATAGCAGCGAAGTTTCTTGCTGAGACGAGAGGCCATCAAGTTGATCTGTGGGCATCCCCACCTGTCGATTTGCTGAAACACCTGAGGGTGTAGTCCCCACTCCCCCGGATGGAGGTCGTGGTGACTTAGGAAGTCCGCTTTCCAGTTGTCAAACCCCCGGAATGAAGATCGCGGACAGTGCTCTTGCATTTCATTCTGCCCAGAGGAGTATTCTTGACACTTCTTGCATGCAGGCCTTGCTTTTTGTCCCTCCATGTCGAGTGATGTACGCCACCGCCGTGGCGTTGTCCGACTGCACCCTGATTTCCTGATCCCGGAGTAGAGGGGATGCCTGAATCAGAGCATTGTAGATAGCCCGAAGTTCCAGAATGTTGATCGGCAGAAGGGCCTTTTGGGCAGACCACCTGCCCTGGAACTGCGCCCCCTGGGTTACAGCTCCCCATCGTCTCTGACTCGCATCCGTAGTGAGGAAGATCCAATCCTGAATCCCAAAGCGTTGACCTTCCAGCAGGTTGGAAGACTGTAGCCACCACAGGAGAGAGATTCTGGCCTGAGGTGACAGCCGAATCAGCCGGTGCATCTGAAGATGGGAACCGGACCACTTGTTCAGGATGTCCAATTGGAACAGTCTGGCATGAAACCTTCCGAATTGAATCGCCTCGTACTAGGCCACCATCTTTCCCAATAATTTTATGCAAAGATCAATGGAGACTCGAGCAGGTCGGAGCACCATGCGAACCATGTCTTGAAGTGTTCTTACTTTGTCCTCTGGGAGGAACACTTTCTGTGCTACAGTATCCAGTAGCATCCCCGGAAAAAGGAGCCGTTGAGAAGGTACCAGGTGGGACTTCTGCAGATTGAGGATCCACCTGTGGTGTGACATAAGTTGGATAGTGCAATCTCTATGGAACAATAGAAGCTCCTTGGACCTCGCTTTTATCAGGAGATCGTCAAGGTATGGAATAACATTGACCCCCTGGACCCTGAGTTGAAACATCATTTCCGCCATCACCTTCGTGAACACCATTGGAGCTTTAGACAGGCCGAAGGGTAATGCCTGAAACTGGTAGTGATCGTTCAGCAGGGCAAACCTGAGATAGGCCTGATGAGGAGGCCAAATTGGGATATGTAGGTAAGCGTCCTTGATATCCAGGGACACAAGGAATTCTTGTTGTTCCAGGCCTGCAATTACCACTCTCAAAGATTCCATCTTGAATTTGAAAACCTTAAGGTAAGGAGTCAAGGACTTCAGTTTCAGAATGGGTCTCACAGACCTGTCTGGTTTTGGTACTACGAACAGACTGGAGTAGAAACCCTGTCCTCGTTGTAGTAGGGGTACTGGAACAATGACCTGGGACTGGATCAACTTGTTGATGGCCAGCAGAAGCATACCACGCATATTTTCTAAAGCTAGTAAGCTTGACTTGAAAAATCGTTGGGGAGGAGTACCGTCAAACTCCAGCTTGTAATCCGGAGAGATAAGGTCCTTTATCCAAGCATCTTGGCAGGAACCATCCCTGATGTGGCTGTAGTGACGTAACCGAGCTCCCACCACGAGATCCCCTCTCCTCCTGTCTCCACTGAATAGACGCTGTGCACATGCGAACAGTGTCTATTCACTGCTGCTCTGCTTAGCAGAGCAGTGAGTGCAGGAGCCTCCCAACTGCCTCCCCCCCCCCCACTGTGGGACACTGTGGCCCACGGGTGGGACAGCCCCCAAAAAATGTGACTGTCCTGCGAAAATTGGGACAGTTGGTAGGTATGCCCAACGCACCCAGCGCTGCACAGCCCCAGTGAGGCTGTCAGCGTTTTTATGTGTAAACACAGTGAGTCTGTAATATGAAAAAATCCCTCAGATGGATGTTATTGTGCACTAGTATAGCGGCTCTCCCCCTCTACACCCATTACCAGGGATCCAGGGACTGTTTGGAGGAGCTGTCGAGGCTGCTGATATGCAGAGGATGGCGCCAAAATGCAGCTGAGCCCGCTCTCGTGTAGCTCCGCCCCCGCCATGGCGCCGGAGCTACTTCTGTATATTTATACTGGCCATGTCTCCCAATATGTACAACCTCAAATAAACGCTTGGTTTACTATATTCAGCCAGTCTCACGCAGGGGCTACAGCGGGTCCCCCCCAGGAGGGACCTGTACGCCACACCCTCGCTTTCAGCCACACAGTAAATCTGGAGGACCACCATTGCGGGGCCCCCTGTTGGTACTCACCACCGATGATCACCTTCAGGCAGCGTTAGGGGTGTGCGGCATGCTGTGGCTGTGACAGCCAAGGCGCCATGCCCCGCTGAACAAATAGCCCCTCAGGACGGTGGTCCTGCAGCGGGGAGTGCGGCTCTGCACCTCAAGAGGCCGGTGACCGCCCCCCCTCCCCCCCACCGACTCCCACGGTGCAGGTATGCTGTTGCCCAAACAGCATACCGAACGAAATAAAACTTTAAAAAAGAAATTGAAGAAAAACTCTGGAGCTTGCAGAGTGGGCATCCTCTCCTGAGGGAACTGTTTTCTAAACTGAGCTGTAGGAGGAGGCATAGAGGGAAGGAGCCAGCACACCCAGTTGAAGAAATTTAAAGTGCACTGGCTCCTTTGGACCTGTCTATACCCCATCGTACTACTCTGTCCCTAATATCCCTTATGGATGCTAGAGAAATCAATGTCCAAAAAACCTCAGCTTCAACCATATGATGGTTTATAAAACTTGGAAGCTGTATCATATTATCCACTATTGTTCCACCCCTGTTAAAGTATGCAAAGAAAAATTTGCTAGGTGCATGGGGTGTGTGTCCTCAACAAGGGCACCATCAGGGGCAGCATCTGCGGGACAGCAGTCCCAGGTCCGGATATTTTGACAGAGAAGTGGGGGCCTGGCCCGATCCTGCCACCTGGCAGCTGCTACGGCCGCCTGCCCGCCTCTGCTACTGCCAGTGCTGCATGAGAGTGAAAGAGGGCCCCGATCCTGCAGAAGGTGAGCGTACATGGCTGAAGGCAGTGGCAGGGGGGCCCTGCCTATTTTGTCAGTGCCAGGCCATTCGATTTCTGATGGCAGCCCTGGTCTTCAATACTGTAAGCCACCACTGTTAGGAGCTCACATCCTACTTGTAGGTTGAAGCAGAGGGTGGTCAATTTCCAGCATCAGTAAAGTCATGTGAAAATTTTATAGGAATTATTTTTTAATGCATGCAGGGTATGATTACAGGAATCACCACACAGGCCCGGATTTCCAAAAAAGCAACCTAGGTGCCCACTTAGGGCAGACATCTGGCCCTGTGCCAGGCAGCCCAGGAGAGAGAAGCCCACTATTTTCTGTTTTGATTACTCCTCACCAATGTTACAAAAACGCCTGCAAATTCACCAAAGCACGTGTATCAGCGGCAAATTCGCCGATATACATGGTTTTTGCCAGTGTCGGATTTTCCGACTGGTCAAAAAAACGGCACTAATTGAATACCCCTTTAGTGTCATAGACACTAAAGGGGTATTCAATTAGTGCTGTTTTTTCGATACACGTGCTTTGGTGAATTTGCAGGCGTTTTCGTCCGTTTTTGCCACAATTTTCACCCATGCCGATTCTACAAAAAAAAAAAAAAAAGTGAAACGACATGGGCGAAAATGGATTCAGAAAGACGAAAATGCCTGCAATTGAATACACTTGAATTAGTGCCGGCAGTTAATTGAATACCCCCCTCAGTCGGGCACAGTCACACACATTACTGTGCATGTATTGTACTCTAACCCGCCACACCACAAGCTTTTTGTGTCCATACCACAGCCCACACTGCATATACCACCTCACAGTGACCTTCTAATCCTAAACACTCTTTCAGATCAGAATTGTGTATTGTATGTATGGAGTAACAGGGAGAGGGCCATCCAACTTTATACGACTAAGAGGGAAAAACTTAAGGTTAGGGTCAATTTAGGGGTTAGGGTATTTTTAAAGGGTATTAGAGCTGGTATAGTGGTTTGGGTTAGAGTATTAGGATTAGTTTAGTGGTTTGAGTTAGGAATAGGGTATTAGGGCTGCGTAGGGCTTAGTGGATTGGGTTCAGGGTTAGGGTATTAGTGTTAGGGGTTATGGTTAGGGTGAGGTTTGGGGTTAGTTATGAGCTGGGTCAGGATTAAGGTAGGGATGCTATGTGTCCTGGAATTCCAGATCTAAATATCTTTCCATAGATTCAGCACCAGGCACAGATTATACAGTTTTTAACTGCTGTGTAAGGTGGAATTGCAGTCTCCTTTACATACTCATCTATTTACCTACAACCTGCCAGATCATGAAATATAAGGTCCGGAACCAATAATCCTAAGAATGCAGCCTATCAACTTATAAGGGCTAGTGACAATTTTGTAAAGTGATGCTCTTTGATAGGATGAGAAATATTTGGAAACACAAAATGGTTTCATCCACTGTATGTGGGAGGTCGGTTTATTTTAAATGTGACACAGGTTTCAAGTCTACTTCCAAAAGACCTAGGGCCTGTTTCAGATTTGTATGCACTGCTGAAGTTCATGCAACCTAAAGATTATTGGTACACGCACGGTAATCGCACTACACATGCACCAGAGTACTATTGTGATGCTGCTCGCAACCAGGAGTGAAAATATAGTGCTACGGATTGTTGAAGGAGGGGGGTCCCAAACCGGTATCTTGCCTAGGGCCCCATGAGGTCTAAATGATATGTGGTTGTTAGTTCGACCACACTTAGGTGTTAGGTCGACACAGAAAAAGGTCGACATGAGGTTTTCACTTTTTGTTTTTTTCATTTTTTGAACTTTTTCATACTTTACAATCCACTTGGACTACGGCTGGGAATAGTAACCTGTGCTGACTGCAGGGAGGTACCTTGCCCGAAGCATGTGAGGTGATGCAGTGCACCAATTGTGGGTCCTGCTAAATGTTGACCTTTTTCTTTGTCAACCTTTTTCATGTCAGCCTTCAGTTCATGTCGACCTTTTGCAGGTGTCAACCTAGTGTATGTCAACCAACAGTGGTTGACCTAGTGACTGTCGACCTAGACAGGATCGATCCAGTGATCCACATCCGGTCTTAATGCGTCTCTGTCACCACACCGCAAACCTGACGCTGCTATAAAGAATATTCTGTTTTTCTCTTGCGTCCTTGAGGATGCTGGGGTCCATTTTAGTACCATGGGGTATAGACGGTTCCGCAGGAGCCTTCGGCACTTTAAGACTTTTCAACAGTGTGAACTGGCTCCTCCTTCTATGCCTCTGCTCCAGACCTCAGTTTAGAAAATGTGCCCAGGAGACTGGATGTACACCAGTGGAGCTCTACAGAGTTCTGCTGGAAAAGACTTTGTTAGGTTTTTTATTTTACAGGGAAGCTGCTGGCAACCGCTTCCCTGCTTCGTGGGACAAGGGGGGGGGGGGGGAGTAGGAACCAACTTCTCAGTTAGTTTAATGGCTCTGCTTCCGATGACAGGACACCATTAGCTCCTGAAGGGTACTGAACACAGCCCTTGCCTGGCTGCTGCTCACTCCCACAGCACTGCCGCCACCCCCTAACAGAGCCAGAAGTCAGAAGGCTGGTGAGTATTTACCGGAGACCTGCAGAGAGGGGCCCTCCGGTCATCATGGTGGCATAAAGATACCAGTGCAGCGCGGGATGCTGCGCAGCAACATGTCTCTCAGCACAGGGTGCAGAGCGTGCGGGGCATGATAAATCCTTACTCTCACTGGCAAAATGTACATACATGTGAGCCGCTGATGTACACTACCCCGCCAGTATAAATATTACTGAATAGCGCCATTACAGAGGGCGGTTCTTCACCTCAGAATTGCTTGTAACACTCATTTGGCGCCATTTTCTCCTCACAGATGCCAGAGCGCTGATCCTGCAGGCTACTTCTCCTCACACATCACTGATACAAGTACCAGGGTGTTATAGAAGGGGAGGGGAGCACATAATTTATTGAAGTCTGTGGGCTTCACATTGGATTAAAAGCGCTGTTTTGGTATATATGTATATTCATTGTATGTAATACATATAGGGCGCGTGGTGTGGACTGGCAATTCCCTCTGGGTCTCTCTTACACACATTAGTGTAGGTCTGTCCCCATTAGACCCCGTGTGTGTGTGAGTGGTGAGGCTATACACGTGTGTAACATGTCTAGAGAAAGCTCTTCCCCAGAGGAACCCATGTTAGAGGCACAAGAGTGTTCTGTGCCTGTGTGGGTGAGAAAGCTGCAGAGTAATATGGCTAAACTAGCAAAGAAATTCTCTGAGTCTGAGGAACAGACAAAGCATTGGAGACAGTCTGTGGAAGATGCTCTATTTGCTGATTCCTCCACATCATCCACTCTGGACCCCTCCAGTTCCCAGAAAAGGTCCCTGGCCCAAATTATGCAAAGGGACACTGACACAGATTCCGACACTGACGTCAACACTGGGGATTTGAGGGGGGTAGACCCCAAACTGGCTAAGAGCATTCAATGTATGATAGTCGCTATAAAAGAGGTGTTAGAATTTCCTGACACAACACTTCCACCTGAGGAAAAAGATTATTTTAAATTAAGTAAAAAACAGGTGGTGACTTTTCCTCCGTCTAAGGACTTAAATACATTTTTTGAGGAATCCTGGGCTAACCCAGAAAAGAAATTTGCTATCCCTAAAAGATTGTGGGTAGCGTACCCTTTCCCTGAAGAGGATAGGCATAAGTGGGAGTCACCCCCAATGATAGACACCTCAGTCTCTAGAAAATCATTTTACCTGCCCCAGGGTCAGCTTCATTAAAAGAACCTGCTGACCGCAAATTAGAGATGACTTTAAAGCCCATCTATGTTGCTACGGGTACGTTACTCAGGCCCACAATTGCTTCTGCGTGGGTAGGTAATGCAGTCGAAAAGTAGGCAGATAACTTGATTGTTAATATTGACTTGGTCGATAAAGATGACATGCTGCAAATTCTAGGTCATATCAAAGATTCTGCAGGTTATTTGGTTGAGGCTATGAAGGACGTAGGCTTACTAGGCTCACGTGCCTCTGCTATGGCGGTTTCAGCCCGCAGGGCGCTCTGGATACGCCAATGGAATGCTGACGCAGAATCCAAAAGAAATATTGAGGCACTCCCATACAATGGTGAGGCCCTCTTTGAAGAGAAATTAGATGCCATGATATCAACTACTACATCTGGCAAGTCAGCATTTCTGCCGTCGGCAACTACACCGGCTAAAAAAGTATATAATTCTCATATTATGCAGTCCTTTCGGCCCAACAAGTACAAAAATGCTAAAAATACCCCTTTTTTCACAGGAAAAGGGAGAGGAAAAGGTAGAAAACCTACAACACCCTCAGGCTCCCAAGAGCAGAAGTCAGCAATTACTTCTGCAAAAACCACAGCATGACGCTGGGGCTCCTCTGCGGGAGTGCGATCGGGTGGGGGCACGTCTACTATTAATCAGCCAGGTCTGGCTTCGCTTTACAGGTAATATCCCAAGGTTACAAGTTGGAATTTCAAGACCTTCCCCATGCCGATTTTTCAAATCAGCCTTACCAGTTTCTGCTCAGGACAGCGCGAATGTCCTGAATGCAATACACAAATTATGTCAAGACAAAGTAATTGCCTTGGTTCCTGCCGAACAAAGGAATCAAGGCTTTTTATTCAAGCCTGTTTGTAGTACCGAAGCCGGATGGCTCGGTCAGACCGATTTTAAACCTAAAATCTCTAAATCTTTATTTAAAAAGATTCAAATTCAAGATGGAATCCTTGAGAGCGGTGATTTCCAGCTTGGAAGAAAATGAACATGCTGCATGCTTACTTGCATGTACCCATTTATCCGCCACATAAAGCTTACCTGAGATTTGCAGTTCAGGATTGCCATTACCAATTCCAGACATTACTGTTCGGGCTCTCCACGGCTCCGAGAATATTCACCTAGGTGATGGCGGAGATGATGGTTCTCCTTCGCAAACAGGGAGTCAACATAATTCCATACTTGGACGATCTCCTCATAAAAGCGAGATCCAGAGACAAGCTAATCCAGAACATAACGTTATCCCTGACGATACTTCAACAGCACGGTTGGATCATCAATTTTCCAAAATCTCAGTTGGAACCGACGATGAGGTTATCATTTTTGGGAATGATACTGGACACCGAGGTACAGAAAGTATTTCTACCGGTGGAATAGGCTCAGGAGATCCAGAGCATGGTCACACAACTTTTGAGACCAAGAACAGTATCAATTCATCAGTGCATTCGCCTGTTGGGGAAAATGGTAGCGGCTTACTAGGCGCTACAATATGGCTGATTCCATGCCAGGGTCTTCCAGTGTGACCTACTGGACAAGTGGTCCGGGTCACTTCTCCACATGCATCAAAAAATAATCTTGTCAGCAAAAGCCAGAATTTCGCTCCTGTGGTGGCTACAAATGTCTCACCTCCTGGAGGGACGCAGGTTCGGGATTCAGACCTGGATCCTGGTGACCACAGATGCAAGTCTCAGAGGATGGGAAGCAGTCACGCAAGGCGAAAGCTTCCAAGGAAGGTGGTCAAGTCAAGAAACTCGACTTCACATAAACATTCTGGAATTGAGAGCTGTGTACAACAGTCTTCATCAAGAGACACACCTTCTTCAAGGTCGTCCCATACAGATCCAGTCAGACAATGTAACGGCAGTAGCTTACATAAACCGTCAAGGTGGAACAAAAAGCAGAGCGGCAATGGCAGAGGTGACAAAGATACTCCTCTGGGCAGAAAGACATGCAAAAGCTCTGTCGGCAATTTTCATTCCAGGAGTGGACAACTGGGAAGCAGACTTCCTCTGCAGACACGATCTCCATCCAGGAGAATGGGGCCTCCACCCAAAAGTCTTTGCGGAGGTGACAAGTCGTTGGGGCGTTCCTCAAGTGGATATAATGGCATCACGCCTCAACAAGAAGATTCAGAAATATTGTTCCAGGTCGAGAGACTCACAAGCAATAGCAGTGGATGCACTGGTGACCCAGTGGGTGTTTCAGTCGGTGTATCTGTTCCCTCCACTTCCACTAATACCAAAAGTTCTCAAGATCATCAGAAGAACAAGGGTTCGAGCAATTCTCATTGCTCCAGACTGGCCAAGGAGGGCTTGGTATCCAGATCTTCAAGAGTTATTACTGGAAGATCCTCGGCCTCTTCCTCTTCGCGAGTACCTGCTTTAGCAGGGGCCGTTAGTTTATCAAGACTTACCGCTGCTGCGTTTGACGGCATGGCAGTTGAGCGCCAGATCCTAGCCCGTAAGGGTATTCCCAATGAAGTTATTCCCACACTTATTCTGGCCAGGAAAGGGGTAACATCCAAGCAATACCATCGTATTTGGAGAAAATATGTATCTTGGTGTGAATCCAAGAAGTCTCCTGCGGTGGAGTTTCAATTAGGACGACTACTCCTATTTCTACAGGTGGGTGTGGATGCGGGATTGAGATTAGGATCTATCAAGGTTCAGATCTCGGCCTTGTCAGTTTTCTTTCAGAAACAATTGGCTTCTCTTCCTGAGGTTCAGACCTTCGTGAAAGGGGTTCTGCGCATCCAACCTCCCTTTGTGCCTCCTGCGGCGCCATGGGATCTTAATGTGGTGTTGCAGTTCCTCAAATCGGAATGGTTTGAGCCTCTACAAGAGATAGAGTTGAAGTTTCTCACTTGGAAAGTGGTCATGCTGTTGGCCTTGGCCTCAGGCAGACGAGTGTCTGAGTTAGGAGCTCTGTCACACAAGAGTCCTTACTTAATATTTCATGAAGATATGGCTGAATTGACAACACGTCAGCACTTTCTTCTGAAGGTTGTGTCTTCTTTTCATATTAACCAACCAGTGGTGGTGCCAGTGACTTCTGACACCTCAGCCGTCCCAAAGTCCTTGGATGTCGTCAGAGCGTTGAGGACTTATGTCGCAAGAACGGCTAGGATAAGGAAAACCGAATCTTTGTTTGTCCTCTATGACCCCAACAAGATTGGGGGTCCTGCTTGTAAGCAGACTATTGCACGCTGGATCAGGGGTACCATTCAGGACGCTCATTCCATGGCAGGATTCAAGCTACCGACTTCGGTGAACGCCCACTCTACAAGGAAAGTGGGTTTGTCTTGGGCGGCTGCCCGGGGTGTCTCGGCATTGCAAATCTGCTGGGCTGCTACTTAGTCAGGTGCAAACATGTTTGCTAAGTTTGATAAGTTTGACACCTTGGCTGCTGACGACCTAAAATTTGGTCAGTCAGTTCTGCAGGAACATTACCACTTTCCCGCCCGTACTGGGAGCTTTGGTATATCCCCATGGTACTAAAATGGACCCCAGCATCCTCTAGGACGTAAGAGAGAATAGGATTTTAATAACCTACCGGTAAATCCTTTTCTCCTAGTCCGTAGAGGGGGATGCGGTCAAGATGCCGCCGGCCGGAATCCCGGCGGTTGAAATACCGACGCCGGAATCCCGACCGCCGCAATCCCGACATATTCTCCCTCCGTGGGTGTCCACGACACCCATAGAGGGAGAATATAATAGTGTGCCGAGCATATCCTGTCGGGATTGTGTGGTCGGGATTCCGGCGTCGCTATTTCGACCGCCGGGATTCCGACCGGCGGCATTTAGTACTGATTCCCGTAGAGGATGCTGGGCGCCCGCCCAGTGCTCCATTTTCCTGCTGATTACGTGTGTTTGGAAGTTGACAGCTGTTGCTTTTACGTTATACATGCTGGTTGGCATGAGTTATGTTAAAGGCCATGTTAGCCAACATGTTTTTTGTATATGGTGTGAGCTGGTGTGAATCTCGCCACAAGTTTATTAGTAAATCCTCTCTCGAATATGTACGTCTCCTCGGGCACAGTTCCTATACTGAGGTCTGGAGAAGGGGCATAGAGGGAGGAGCCAGTTCACACTGTTGAAAAGTCTTAAAGTGCCGAAGGCTCCTGCGGAACTGTCTATACCCCATGGTACTAAAATGGCCCCCTGCATCCTCTACAGACTAGGAGAAAAGGATTTACCGGTAGGTTATTAAAATCCTATTTTTACCATCATCATCGCACTCTGGAAAATTCACTTTCACCAACACGTGATGGAATATCAGTAGGACAAAGGTTTAGAACTTTAAACACTGTTATCATAGAGGATATTTTAATAATTGTGATAGACGTTCAATCTTTTCATTGGAGCACCCTCTTGAGTCCAATTTTTACACACACACACACACACACACACACACACACACACACACACACACTGTATGTATATATATATATATATATATATATATATATATATATATATATCACAATAGGTACTTTAGGTGCGCCAGTACATAATATAAGGATATATTCTAAAACTATCCTCAATATAGAATGTCGATATGGATCTTATTTTTAAAAAAAAATTATTCCAATGTACATACAAATGTAAAAATATTACACAAAAACATTACATAAAAATACAATTTGTATATAATATCGTTAGGACCTGTTTAACATTCCAGAGGCTAGATGTCATACGCTTCACCCTTGCGGGTGTGAGCTCATAAGTGAAAGGCCTCTGGGAACCAGGGAACCAGCGCCATGCCCCCGTAACTATGGGAACTGCAAGATACCACTATACGTAGCCGATGTAAAATGCTCCTAGACGGATTACTATTGGTAGTATCCCTATCATGCCCTCTAGCTGGTATTAATTAATCCATATACATTCTAAACGGACATATGAACTAATTCTTTTAGCACCCCTTAACTCCAATATATATTATAATTATAGGATTCTTTTTATACATATTTTGTGGTTATTTTATATCCACAAATACAACTATATGTGTAATTCAATATAAACACGCACAAAATACCCATTAGTGCATATACCAATATAATAGGACCATATTATGGTCTCTCACCACCCTACTTTCTTATATAATTCATTAAGATCCTAATTTTCCTTATGTTTAATTATATATATATATATATATATATATATTTCAATAATGATATTCTCATTGTTTTCAATGCAATTAAGTGACTATACATTTTATATCTTTAATGAATGATTATAGGTGTGTACCTATATCGTGCTCACTTATATGAATGACCTATTATCATATTATTCTACAATATCTCTACTATATTTCTATCATTAATTAATGATTATAAATATGTTTAATCTGCCTATGTCGTGCTCACTTATGTGGATTACTACTTTCTATCATATTATTCTATAATATCTCTTTTATAGTGATGATCTTTTCTATATGTGTTCTATTTTAAATATATTCGTGCACTAATATTTCATTCTTAACAATCACTTTTGTGAATACTTCTAGTCTTACAATAAGCTTATATACAATGTCATAATTGATCCATAATGATATTCTTCTGATATCCAGTATAAGCACATATATATATATATATATATATATATATATAGCCAATCATATATATTTTCCCTATATTTCATAGTATTTTACACTAATGAGGCATTGTACTTTGAGTATCTCAAGTATGAAAACATCATTGCAGGACTAGTGCTAAAGGGAACCAGGTGAGCAGATTCTTACAATTACCCACGGACTCCGGATAAGGCGGACAGTAAAAGACCCAGCCGGGAGGGGTAATGTTAAACACCCTGAATACAATTACATCAGAGATCCCAAACAAGGCACGGTATATGACACTAAAGTTTTATTGCAGCTTCCAAGTATGTGCTGAAAGGCACGGATTGTTATATAGAAAAAACGCTATACTGATGTATGAACTGCCTGAATGGGAGCAGGAGCTGTGAGAAAGGCTGATAAGTATATTGCAAAATAACTACATGCTTTGCTGGTGTTACTAACTGCATATTTGGATGCATGAACGGTTATATGCGCTTACTAGTGCATGACTTGCTTGATTATTAACAAACGCGGGGGGTCATTCCGAGTTGTTCGCTCGGTAAATTTATTCGCATCGCAGCGATTTTCCGCTTAGTGCGCATGCGCAATGTCCGCAGTGCGACTGCGCCAAGTAAATTTGCTATGCAGTTAGAAATTTTACTCACGGTTTTTTCTTCGTTCTGGTGATCGTAATGTGATTGACAGGAAGTGGGTGTTTCTGGGCGGAAACTGGCCGTTTTATGGGTGTGTGTGAAAAAACGCTACCGTTTCTGGGAAAAACGCGGGAGTGGCTGGAGAAACGGAGGAGTGTCTGGGCGAACGCTGGGTGTGTTTGTGACGTCAAACCAGGAACGACAAGCACTGAACTGATCGCAGATGCCGAGTAAGTCTGGAGCTACTCAGAAACTGCTAAGAGGTGTGTGGTCGCAATTTTGAGAATCTTTCGTTCGCAATTTTAAGAAGCTAAGATTCACTCCCAGTAGGCGGCGGCTTAGCGTGTGTAAAGCTGCTAAAAGCAGCTTGCGAGCGAACAACTCGGAATGAGGGCCGCTGAGAGAGAGAGACTAATAAGCACGTTACAAGGAAAATCATATGCTTAATCCTAAATGTTTGCTGCGGACTGCAAATGAAATAATATCATGTATGGAGAAATTATATATGCTTGTGATATTTAGTCTACCTGAAATAGAATTCTATGCACAAGGAGCAGAAGTGAATATATGTGCTAGTTTGTTGTACAATAATTTTATAGTGTGATATCACTATTTTTTATTATAGTGGAGCTTTTATAAAAAATTCTTATATATTTTTGATGTTTTTATGTGATACTGGCCGGTATCAATAATGTACTGTATGTGTATGTTGATTACTTATTGATGAATTAAAATCTACATCGGATTGAAGAGCGCATTCTCGTTATTTATTTTTTGGTTCTATTATATAAGGGTTAAAAACCAATTAGCCTTGAGAATTGCTGTATTCAATTCTGATCAATCGCAGCACCAGGAAATTTTGGCTGTATTGTCTTTAGGGAGTGAACATAATTCCGTACCTGGATGATCTTTTGATAAAGGCACCGTCCAGGAAGCGGTTGTTGGACAGCATTGGCCTCTCAACCAGACTACTCCTGGATCATGGGTGGATTTTGAACCTACCAAAATCTCACCTGGAACCGACACAACGGCTTCCTTTCCTGGGAATGATACTGGACACAGAGTCTCAGAGAGTGTTCCTTCCCTTGGAAAAGGCTATGGAAATCCAGTCGATGATTCGGGCTGTCCTGAAGCCAACCCGGATCTGGGTGCATCTGTGAATTCACCTTCTGGGGAAAATGGTGGCCTCTTACGAGGCGCTTCAGTACGGAAGGTTTCATGCGAGGCCCTTCCAGCTAGATCTATTGGACAAATGGTCCGGATCGCATCTTCACATGCACCAGAGGATCCGTCTGTTGCCAAAAGCCAGGATCTCCCTTCTGTGGTGGCTACAGACTTCACACCGAGTCGAGGGTCGGGGGTTCAGGATTCAGAATTGTATTCTGCTAACCACAGATGAAAGCCTCAAAGGTTGGGGAGCAGTCATGCAGGGGGTGCAGCTTCAGGGAAGTTGGTCAAGTCAGGAAGTCGTCCTTCCAATAAACATCCTGTAACTCAGGGCTATATACAGCGCCCTTCTGCAGGCCTCATCTCTACTTTGGAATCAGGTCATTCAAGTCCAGTCGGACAATGTGATGGCGGTTCCGTACATAAACCATCAGGGTGGAACAAAAAGCAGAAAAGGTAAAGACATTCAGCGCTAAGAACTAATTGAATGTATATTAGAAAATTTATTAAGAACATACATCATCAATTTCATACATAATTAATATATACTGTTGCAACAGGTATTTCAAAAATATTGAAATTATGTGGTAAAAGAATTCACAATAAAAATATAGGGCCAAAAAACAACACTGCTGATTAGTGTAAAAATCTTGAAATGCTGGGTGTGTTTCGAGGTATATAATGAGAAGCCTTATCCTAGGGAAAATGGTTTTGTTGTACGGTGTTACCAGTTCACTGTAGTGAGTCCTCCAGTCGGTTAGCACTCCGTAGAAAAGGAGATCCTCTCACTTGTTTAGATATGTCCCGTGCTGGTACTGATGGGGGAATTGGACCGTGGCAAGGTCCTGATGTAATTATCTTCCCAGAAATTGTCCTTTAAGGATCACCGTTCCCAATTTTCGGATAGCAGGCAAATCATGTAATATGAAGGTCCCAGTCTTATCACCAACGCGTTTTTCAAGGTGTGGATGCAGTGTACAAAAAGCCCTTTTATAGCAGTGTTGATCATTAAGCCCCACAGGTGTGTAATAATTAATTAGTTGAATAAATTATCAAATTTGAACATTGATCAAGATATATTGTGTAATTAAATGCCAGAAGACAGTCCCATTGAACATTAATAAAAACGAGTTGTGGAAAGTATATAAAAACACTATTTTATAGAATTATATAATGGTCACGTGATCGTCCTTCCCAGAAGTAGGAAGAGATTCAATCCGATGGTGGGCGTGAGTGTCAAGCCTCTCTTTGGATCTAAGGCAAGGGAGGGATCTTAACCAATCAGAATTGGTCACGTGATCGGAATCCGACCGCGTGACCTCACTATTTATCTCGTCGCTAAGCGACGTAGGAAATCTTTATTTATAAAGCCCCCGAACATCTTTTGTAAACAAGAAAAAGGTAGTGGTCAGCATGATTCGATCACATGACCCTATTACGGTCACGTGATGGACCTGTAACTTAGCAGCGTTAGAAGCCATAATCGTAGTAACAATCTTTTAAAGTGCGAGTGCGGTGTCACCCCCGGAGTGAAAGAAGCACCCGGTAATTCACGTAACCGCCACTATCTGGCCGTGAGACCGGTAACTCCCGTCTCCCCGGCTCTCACCCCGCTCATAGAAACATCAGATTCAAATAGGTTGATAAACTACTTCAGTCTCTCCGTTTATGGGATAACACATATTTTTTCTTTTATTAAATTCGATGGTGTAATACAGGTGTTTTCTATTGGATATGATGATCCACATAAGGTGTATCAAAATAATTCAATAGCACAAAAAATTATCCCAAAGATAAAATAAAACATGAATATTACTATATCTCATATATATTCACTTTGAACAAATTGGTGGTCCTAAAACCTCTCACTTGTATCAAATTAAATTTCTAGGGGTATACTCCGATCACATCTAGCAGATTGTGGTTTATTAATAATATTTAACGGTTTTTATAATGTGCAGATATTAGTACTAGTGAGTAGGACTCTCCTATCATAGAAGTGCATTCATCTCTAGGGCCTCATTGAGGCCACTAGGATATAATGAGTCGAGTTGAAATGTCCAGAAGATTTCTTGTTTACACAGGCAAGTATGCCTATCTCCTCCTCTTTCTGTTCTTTTAATATGTTCTAGACCTGTAATAGTTAGAGATGATGGATCTTTATTATGAAATTTGAGAAAGTGTCTCGAATCACTATGGGTCGTTATTCCATTGAGGATATTCCTGCGGTGCTCCATAAATCTAAGTTTTAAGCTTCTGGTTGTCCTACCTACATAATTAAGTTTACAGCTACATTGACGAAGATAGGTAACCCAAGTGGTATTACAATTAATAAAGCTAGATATTTTTAGAATTTTCTGGTCAACAGGAGAAACAACCTGTCACGATCCGGGTATCTGGACGCCATTACTTACCCTTCAGATGCCTCCTAAGGCTGGCTCAGCGTTCCAGGACCGGATCCCGCTGTTCCTGAGTTTCCACATGCAGAATGTCAGAGTGGTGATTTCATCAGCCGCGGCCTCCGCTGTGCCCGCGTGGTTAAATGTGCGCTTGTCAGTCTGGCGTCTCCTGTCTCCTGTGGCCGGCGTCGCCATTACTGTTTCAATTCTCACATGGATTACAAACCAAACTTCCCTCCAAGTGTCTGCATGGGCGCAGCCATCTTGGATTTTGTCATCTGAGCATTTCCACCAATCTGCTGTCTGTATTGTTGATTTGCATAATTGCCTAGCCAACCCCTTCCTTGCTGCAGGTATAAGTAAGCTGTGCCTGAGCAAGGAAGGCGTCAGTGCTTTGGTTGTCTAACCTAGTTCCAGTTTGTCTCTCTCCTGTGGTTGTCTTCCAGGTTCCAGCTCCTGTCTCCAGACTTCTGCTATAGAGACCCGCACCAGCATTCCATCTGCGGTGTAGCCTGACTCTCCGATCCATTCTGGACTCACCTGTTTCCAGCTACAACAATCACCTGCTTCCAGCCCAGCTTCCAGCAGTGTACAGCTTCTCTTAAAGGGCCGGTGTCCTTTCTGCAGTTTACCACTCTCCACCGGTATTATTATTTCACCGCTCTCAAACTCCAAACTTCATCAATCACCTGCTTCCAGCCCAGCTTCCAGCAGTGTACAGCTTCTCTTAAAGGGCCGGTGTCCTTTCTGCAGTTTACCACTCTCCACCGGTATTATTATTTCACCGCTCTCAAACTCCAAACTTCATTATTATTTCATCGCTCTCAAGTTCGTTTATTATTTAACTGGTTCCAGCCAGTATCCACTCCGTACCAACAACAGTCTGGTTCCAGCCAGTATCCACAGCAGCCGTTTTATCTTCAGCAACCCAGCCTTTCCTGGAACACCAGCTGGTACGATCCTGGGTTCTCTCCATTGCTACAGTCAGGTCTGGTAAGGACTTTCCAACTAGAAGATTATAAGAACTGTCTCACCCTACCAGTGCCTGTGGCCCTTGCCACCCTGTAGTACCCAGGAATTGTATTTATCCTCTGTTGACTTTTATGTTTCCTTTACTGCTGCTGTGTTACGGAGTTTGTCATAATAAACATCATTGACTTTTATCCTGGTTGTCGTGGTCACGCCTTCGGGCAGTTATTCTACATGTTACTTACATGTCTAGGGGTCTGATACAACCTCCCAGGTTCCGTTACATCTCAGCCCCTACAACTGAGGCTGCCTCCCGTCAGCTCAGGCCCTCAGTTGTGACAGTAAGCACTGACCTAATGAATCCAGCCGGAGACCAGGATCAAGCGGCCAGGCCAATGCAAGAACTGGCAGCCCGACTTGAACATCAGGAGGCTGCACAGGGCCACATCATCCGCTGTCTCCAGGATCTCTCTACACGGCTGGATGGGATTCAAACGACCCTCCGTGGACCTGGCACGTCCGGTGCGTCCACTACAGTGACACCAGCTGTAACCCCACCCACCTTACCCATTTCCAGTCCACATCTTCATCTTCCAACGCCAGCAAAATTTGATGGATCTCCAAGGTTCTGCAGGGGATTTCTCAATCAATGTGAAATCCACTTTGAGATTCTACCTGGCAATTTCTTCAGTGACCGTACCAAAATTGCCTATATCATCTCCCTTCTCAGTGGCTCAGCCCTTGACTGGGCATCACCTTTATGGGAGAAGTCTGATCCCCTGCTATCCTCCTATACTGACTTTGTAGCTACATTCAGGCGCATCTTCGACGAGCCAGGCCGGATAACATCTGCTTCATCTGAGATTCTCCGTTTACGCCAGGGAACACGTACTGTGGGACAGTATCTTATACAGTTTAAAATCCTGGCATCCGAACTGGCATGGAACGACGAGGCCCTGTATGCTGCATTCTGGCATGGCTTATCAGAACGCATCAAGGATGAGTTAGCTACCAGAGACTTGCCCTCTAAGTTGGATGAGCTAATTTCTCTTTGCACGAAGGTTGATCTACGTTTCAGAGAGAGAGCAACTGAGCGAGGAAGATCATCTACTCCTAAATCTTCTGCTCCTCCTCCTCGTCAACCATCTCCATCCAAGGATGAGCCTATGCAAATTAGTCGTTCTCGTCTATCTCCCGCTGAGCGCCGAAGACGTCTCTCTGAGTCTCTCTGTCTCTACTGTGCAGCTCCGTCGCACACTATCAATGCCTGTCCCAAACGTCCGGGAAACTCCAGATCCTAGCTCGCCAAGGAGAGGGCCGGCTAGGAGTAATGATCTCCTCTCCATCTCCTCATGACTGTAACCTCCCAGTGTCGCTCCAAATTGCTCAACGTTACAGGAACGTCATTGCCCTCCTTGATTCCGGAGCAGCTGGGAATTTCATAACCGAAGCTTATGTTAAACGGTGGTCCCTACCCACCGAGAGACTGTCCTCGTCCATCTCTTTGACTGCCGTGGATGGCAGCAAGATTTTTGACGCAGTCATTTCCTTAAGGACTCTTCCAGTTCGTCTGAGAGTGGGAGTTCTTCATTCTGAGTATATTTCTTTTTTAGTGATTCCAAGAGCCACACATCCAGTGGTTTTAGGCCTTCCATGGCTCCGTCTCCACAACCCATCAATTGACTGGACGACTACGCAAATACTGGCATGGGGTCCCTCCTGTGCTGAGACTTGTTTAGCCAAAGTTCTTCCTGTTTGTTCTTCCTTCCCCAGGTCATCTGATGTTCCGCCTCCTCCATATCAAGACTTCACGGACGTGTTCAGTAAAGCCTCTGCTGATATCCTTCCTCCTCATAGAGAATGGGACTGCCCAATCAACCTCATTCCAGGGAAGGTTCCACCGCGAGGCCGAACTTATCCGTTGTCTCTGCCTGAGACACACTCCATGGAAGAGTACATCAAAGAGAACCTGGCGAAGGGTTTCATCCGACCATCTTCTTCTCCAGCCGGCGCAGGCTTCTTCTTCGTTAAGAAGAAAGACGGTGGTCTGCGTCCGTGCATCGACTACAGAGGTCTGAACGACATTACCGTCAAGAACCGATACCCTTTACCCCTGATTACCGAGCTCTTTGATAGAGTTAGTGGTGCAACTATTTTCACAAAGCTGGACTTGAGGGGTGCCTACAATCTCATCCGAATCCGTGAGGGTGACGAGTGGAAGACCGCCTTTAACACCCGTGACGGACATTATGAGTACCTCGTCATGCCCTTCGGATTGAGCAATGCTCCAGCAGTCTTCCAGCACTTCGTGAATGAGATTTTCAGGGACATCTTGTACCGCCATGTCGTGGTTTATCTAGACGACATCCTCATCTTTGCTAATAATCTCGAAGATCATCGTTTCTGGGTAAAAGAGGTTCTTTCCCGTCTCCGTGTCAATCACCTCTATTGTAAATTGGAGAAGTGTGTGTTTGAAGTTAAAACCATTCCGTTTCTAGGTTACATTGTGTCCGGTTCCGGACTAGAGATGGATCCTGAGAAACTCCAAGCAATCCAGAATTGGCCTATACCCTTAAGCCTCAAAGGGGTCCAGAGGTTCTTAGGGTTCGCCAATTATTATAGAAAATTTATACGAGACTTTTCCACCATTGTGGCGCCTATCACTGCATTAACCAAGAAAGGTGCTAATCCGTCCAAGTGGTCCGAGGAAGCTACACAGGCCTTTCACCTTCTGAAGCAACGGTTCATCTCTGCACCAGTTCTGAAACAGCCCGACACCGACTCTCCTTTTATCTTAGAGGTAGATGCCTCCTCCATTGGAGTAGGAGCAGTGTTATCCCAGAGGGCCAAAGATGGACATCTACATCCTTGCAGTTTCTTCTCCCGGAAGTTCTCCCCAGCTGAGCGCAACTATGCCATTGGCGATCAGGAGTTGCTAGCCATCAAGCTCGCTCTGGAGGAGTGGAGATACCTGTTGGAGGGAGCTTCCCACTCAATCACCATTCTTACCGACCACAAAAATCTTTTATATCTCAAAGGCGCACAATGTCTGAATCCTCGTCAGGCCAGATGGGCACTTTTCTTCTCTAGGTTTGACTTTAAACTCCAGTTCTGTCCGGGTTCTCAGAATCGTAAGGCCGATGCCCTTTCCCGCTCATGGGAGCAAGAAAATGAGTCCGAGTCTGCAGACAAGCATCCTATTATTAATCCGTTGGCATTCTCCACGGTAGGGATGGACTCTACGCCTCCACCAGGGAAAAGTTTTGTTAAGCCAGTTCTAAGGAAGAAGCTCATGCATTGGGCCCATGCTTCCCGTTTTGCTGGACATACAGGCATTCAGAAAACCCTTGAATTTATTTCTAGGTCCTACTGGTGGCCAACTCTGAAGAAGGACGTTATGGAATTTATTGCCTCCTGCCCAAAGTGTGCCCAACACAAAGTCTCCCGCCAGTCGCCTGCGGGGCAACTGGTTCCATTATCTGTTCCCCGTCGACCTTGGTCCCATTTGTCGATGGACTTTGTTTCCGATCTACCTATCTGCAACAAGTTTAATACCATCTGGGTGGTAGTTGACCGGTTCACCAAGATGGCACATTTCATCCCTCTCACCGGTCTTCCGTCAGCTTCCAAGTTGGCTCAAGTGTTTATACAAGAGATCTTCCGACTTCACGGTCTTCCTGAAGAGATCATCTCGGATCGTGGAGTACAATTTGTAGCCAAATTTTGGCGAAGTTTGTGTCAAGCCCTCCAAGTCAAGTTAAAGTTTTCCACGGCTTACCATCCTCAGACCAATGGTCAAACCGAGAGGGTGAATCAGGACTTGGAGGCCTTCCTCCGTATATATGTGTCTTCCTCTCAAGATGACTGGGTTCAACTCCTTCCTTGGGCCGAGTTCAGCCACAACAATCAATACCATTCCTCATCTTCTTCTACACCATTCTTCATTAATTATGGATTCCACCCTAAAGTCCCAGAATTCCAACCGCTTCCCGCAACTTCTGTTCCAGCAGTGGATGTCACCTTGCGTCAGTTTTCAAATAACTGGAGGAACGTCCGCGCAGCCCTGCTTAAAGCCTCATTCAGGTATAAGAAGTTTGCCGATAGAAAGCGTAGAGCGGTTCCTGCCCTCAAGGTGGGTGATCGTGTGTGGCTGTCCACGAAGAATTTGAGGTTGAGAGTTCCCAGCATGAAATTTGCACCTCGCTACATCGGACCCTTCAAGATTGAACAAGTCATCAATCCTGTTGCCTACAGGTTACAGTTACCATCCTTCTTGAAAATACCCAGGACATTTCATGTTTCTTTGTTGAAACCGCTGATCCTGAATCGGTTTCATTCCGCACTTCCTCCAGCTCCCAAAGTTCAGACTCAACGGGGAGTCGAGTACGAGGTGGCCAAGATTTTGGACTCACGTTTCCGTTACGGTCAGTTACAATACCTCATTGACTGGAAGGGCTATGGTCCTGAAGAACGCTCTTGGACCAATGCCTCAGACGTCCATGCTCCTGCCTTGGTCCGAAATTTCCACGCAAAGTTTCCTTTAAAGCCTAAGAAGTGTCCTGGGGCCACTCCTAAAGGGGGGGGTGCTGTCACGATCCGGGTATCTGGACGCCATTACTTACCCTTCAGATGCCTCCTAAGGCTGGCTCAGCGTTCCAGGACCGGATCCCGCTGTTCCTGAGTTTCCACATGCAGAATGTCAGAGTGGTGATTTCATCAGCCGCGGCCTCCGCTGTGCCCGCGTGGTTAAATGTGCGCTTGTCAGTCTGGCGTCTCCTGTCTCCTGTGGCCGGCGTCGCCATTACTGTTTCAATTCTCACATGAATTACAAACCAAACTTCCCTCCAAGTGTCTGCATGGGCGCAGCCATCTTGGATTTTGTCATCTGAGCATTTCCACCAATCTGCTGTCTGTATTGTTGATTTGCATAATTGCCTAGCCAACCCCTTCCTTGCTGCAGGTATAAGTAAGCTGTGCCTGAGCAAGGAAGGCGTCAGTGCTTTGGTTGTCTAACCTAGTTCCAGTTTGTCTCTCTCCTGTGGTTGTCTTCCAGGTTCCAGCTCCTGTCTCCAGACTTCTGCTATAGAGACCCGCACCAGCATTCCATCTGCGGTGTAGCCTGACTCTCCGATCCATTCTGGACTCACCTGTTTCCAGCTACAACAATCACCTGCTTCCAGCCCAGCTTCCAGCAGTGTACAGCTTCTCTTAAAGGGCCGGTGTCCTTTCTGCAGTTTACCACTCTCCACCGGTATTATTATTTCACCGCTCTCAAACTCCAAACTTCATCAATCACCTGCTTCCAGCCCAGCTTCCAGCAGTGTACAGCTTCTCTTAAAGGGCCGGTGTCCTTTCTGCAGTTTACCACTCTCCACCGGTATTATTATTTCACCGCTCTCAAACTCCAAACTTCATTATTATTTCATCGCTCTCAAGTTCGTTTATTATTTAACTGGTTCCAGCCAGTATCCACTCCGTACCAACAACAGTCTGGTTCCAGCCAGTATCCACAGCAGCCGTTTTATCTTCAGCAACCCAGCCTTTCCTGGAACACCAGCTGGTACGATCCTGGGTTCTCTCCATTGCTACAGTCAGGTCTGGTAAGGACTTTCCAACTAGAAGATTATAAGAACTGTCTCACCCTACCAGTGCCTGTGGCCCTTGCGACCCTGTAGTACCCAGGAATTGTATTTATCCTCTGTTGACTTTTATGTTTCCTTTACTGCTGCTGTGTTACGGAGTTTGTCATAATAAACATCATTGACTTTTATCCTGGTTGTCGTGGTCACGCCTTCGGGCAGTTATTCTACATGTTACTTACATGTCTAGGGGTCTGATACAACCTCCCAGGTTCCGTTACATCTCAGCCCCTACAACTGAGGCTGCCTCCCGTCAGCTCAGGCCCTCAGTTGTGACACAACCTCTTTAGTTTTATTGCACACATAAGAACAGGTTGTACACCGGTTTGCCCCGCATTTGTAAAAACCATTAGTTAATGGAGATATCAATGAGATATCTTTAGTGATTGTTGGATGTATGGTTTTTAATTGGCTCGGAGCCAGAATTGTTTTTAATGACTTATTTTTCTTAAATATGAACTCAGGGTTGGGAGGAAGTACTTTAAATAAAATGGGGTCGCTCTTTAGCATTGGATAATTCTGTTTAATAATGGATTTGATATTTTTTGATTCATTATTGAACTTTGAGATAAAGGCCATCTCTCTGTTCTTTTTATCTGGATGTACAGCTTTGGTTTTATGGATTAATAGTGACTGTCTGTCCATTGCCAATGTCTCCTTCATGGCATTATCTAATATGTATTGGGGGTATTCTCTATCTCTAAATTTCTGAAGTAATTGATCTGCCTGTGACAAGAAAGATTCCATAGTAGAACAGTTCCTACGTAATCGCATTAATTGGCCCCTTGGAATATTCTTTTTCCAGGGGTCATAATGTGCACTTTTATAATGCAAGTAACCATTGTTTCCTACTTCTTTCACATAATTAGTGGTTGTGATTTGATTATCTATAACGCTAAGGGTTATGTCCAGGAAGGAAATGTTGGTTTTGCTGTATTGTGAGGTGAACTGTAAATTATAAGTGTTAGTGTTGAGAGAACAAACAAACTGTGAAAAAGTGTCCTGATCCCCATCCCAAATTATAAAAAGATCATCTATGTAGCGGCCATAGAAGACCAGCCTGTCCCCGAGCCCGCCATGCCACACATGTCGGTCCTCTAGTTGGCCGACATACAGGTTGGCGTAGCTCGGGGCAAATCTGGTCCCCATGGCCGTCCCCATAGTTTGAAGAAAAAAAGTGTTCGAAAAAAGAAAATAGTTGTGTGCAAGAATGAAAGAAATAGAGTCGAGTAAAAACTTTTTATGTCTCTCGGAGAGGTCATGATCTTGTGAAAGTATCTTGTGTATCGCTTGAACCCCTAAATTATGGGGAATGTTTGTATAAAGAGCCGAGACATCTAAAGTAGCAAAGGCATAAGTCGGTTTCCACTCCACATTCTGTATTAGTTGAAGAAAATGTGTGGTATCTGAAATATATGACCTCAACCGAGAGACACGAGGTTGTAAAAAACTGTCGACATAGGCTGAAAGGGATGAGGTTAAAGAATTGATACCGGAAATGATAGGTCGACCCGGGGGTGATGTGAGTGACTTGAGGATTTTGGGTAAATGATAATAAACAGGAATGGTGGGAAAGTTGGGTAAAAGAAACCTAAGTTCCTCCCTGGAAATAACCCCATCCTGATGTGCTCCATCCAATAGAGTTTGCAATTCTTTTAGAAAATCATTGGTAGGATCACTGGGTAAAACCTGGTAATATTTTATATCTTTCAATTGTCTAAAAGCCTCTGATAAATAATCATCCCTATCCTGAATAATGAGACCCCCCCCCTTGTCTGCCTCTTTAATAATCAATGAAGAGTCCTTTGTAAGTCTATTCAGGGCTATTCTTTCTTGTTTTGTCAAGTTGGATCGTTTAATGTTTTGTTTGGATCTACAGAGATGGCGGAAATCTTCAAGAGTGGTTTTGTAAAAGGTTTCTAACTGACAGCTTTTAAAGCTGATTGGGAAAAAATCTGATTTGAGTTTAAGCTGTTTTCTATTGTTAATATCAAATAATTTCTCCTCATTATTAGTAGACCCATTTTCTGATTGTAAATCCTGTAATATTTGGATTGCCGGATCATCTGAAACATCCAGCACTATGGGAAAACTATTGCCTGCACATTTTTCTTGCTTGTTGGCGAAAAAACGTTTCCTACATAGAGTCCGGATGAACCTGTTAAGTTCGACATACAGATCATAGATATTTGGAGGTTCTGAGGGGGAAAACTTAAGACCCTTACTTAGGAGGGATACTTCGTCAGTTGTCAGAATTTTTGAGGACAGATTAAATATATTTCTGGAACTGACAACTTTCTTGTCTCTTCTTAATCTTTTGTATTTCTCCTTTTGACCTCCTCGTCGACCTCTGCACTTAAACTTCTGTTTCTTTTTGGTGAATAAGGATATCTTTCCTTTATTCTTCATCTGTCCCTGTGAGTTTGGTCTCGATTCTCTAAAAAAGAGGAAGATGAAGAGGGATAGGATCTTTCCCCTTCTTGGGTAGTGGCTGATTGTTGTTTATTTTTCGGTCTTGCACCTGTAGATGGATATTTATCCTTTGGCAATTTATTTATATAACCTTTAGGGGCCTGGTTAGGAATAAAGTATTTCTCATTCCTCTGAGTGTGCTCCTCCCCTGTGTGGAAATTAGGTCTCCTCCCGTAGGGACCAGAATTGGCTGGTTTAGTTTGCTTATTATTGTTTTTATTCCTATAAGACCTCACAAGCCCATTCTTATAATCATCCAAATCTCTTTGGAATTTTTTACACTTGTTATCTGTTACCATGACTTTAAATTTTAATATTCTATCGGAGACAATGCGATCCTTTTCTACAAATTCAGGTAATGTTTTATGTATATCCAATCTTTTTCTTATGATCTCAATCTCTAATACAAGATGTTCTACTTTCTCATTTCTGAATTTGATAACCAATTCCATCAGAGATAGTGAGCACCTATCCAGGGTGTCTTCCCATCTCTGTTGGAATACTTCATCATCTAAAAAAACGGAGGGTTTAAACAACCTTAGACCCCTAGGGATCATCTTCTTATCAACATACTTTTGTAAGTTTGTGCAGTCCAACCAATGTTTGGTTTCTAGTTTGAGTAAACCCTCCAGTTTTGAAAAATCATCCTTTAAAAAATCCTCTACATTGTCTACATTTTTACCACCAAATGGTTCCCATTTAGAGAGATAGGACTGTCTTCAGGCATGTCTATCGCTAAAGGAGGAAAAACAACTCATGTCTGCAGCCAATTAAACTATGTGAATGTGCGGAAAAAACTACCTAGGTAGATTGGCGCTGACAGGTGTTATAAATCCTCAAGCTGCTGAATAAAAAGGGCTAGTTAGACCCTTAAATGGAACAGAAAAGGTAAAAACATTCAGCACTAAGAACTAATTGAATGTATATTAGAAAATTTATTAAGAACATACATCATCAATTTCATACATAATTAATATATACTGTTGCAACAGGTATTTAAAAAATATTGAAATTATGTGGTAAAAGAATTCACAATAAAAATATAGGGCCAAAAAACAACACTGCTGATTAGTGTAAAAATCTTGAAATGCTGGGTGTGTTTCGAGGTATATAATGAGAAGCCTTATCCTAGGGAAAATGGTTTTGTTGTACGGTGTTACCAGTTCACTGTAGTGAGTCCTCCAGTCGGTTAGCACTCCGTAGAAAAGGAGATCCTCTCACTTGTTTAGATATGTCCCGTGCTGGTACTGATGGGGGAATTGGACCGTGGCAAGGTCCTGATGTAATTATCGTCCCAGAAATTGTCCTTTAAGGATCACCGTTCCCAATTTTCGGATAGCAGGCAAATCATGTAATATGAAGGTCCCAGTCTTATCACCAACGCGTTTCACTGCTAGCGCAGCTTTTTCAAGGTGTGGATGCAGTGTACAAAAAGCCCTTTTATAGCAGTGTTGATCATTAAGCCCCACAGGTGTGTAATAATTAATTAGTTGAATAAATTATCAAATTTGAACATTGATCAAGATATATTGTGTAATTAAATGCCAGAAGACAGTCCCATTGAACATTAATAAAAACGAGTTGTGGAAAGTATATAAAAACACTATTTTATAGAATTATATAATGGTCACGTGATCGTCCTTCCCGGAAGTAGGAAGAGATTCAATCCGATGGTGGGCGTGAGTGTCAAGCCTCTCTTTGGATCTAAGGCAAGGGAGGGATCTTAACCAATCAGAATTGGTCACGTGATCGGAATCCGACCGCGTGACCTCACTATTTATCTCGTCGCTAAGCGACGTAGGAAATCTTTATTTATAAAGCCCCCGAACATCTTTTGTAAACAAGAAAAAGGTAGTGGTCAGCATGATTCGATCACATGACCCTATTACGGTCACGTGATGGACCTGTAACTTAGCAGAGTTAGAAGCCATAATCGTAGTAACAATCTTTTAAAGTGCGAGTGCGGTGTCACCACCGGAGTGAAAGAAGCACCCGGTAATTCACGTAACCGCCACTATCTGGCCATGAGACCGGTAACTCCCGTCTCCCCGGCTCTCACCCCGCTCATAGAAACATCAGATTCACATCACCCCCGGGTCGACCTATCATTTCCGGTATCAATTCTTTAACCTCATCCCTTTCAGCCTATGTCGACAGTTTTTTACAACCTCGTGTCTCTCGGTTGAGGTCATATATTTCAGATACCACACATTTTCTTCAACTAATACAGAATGTGGAGTGGAAACCGACTTATGCCTTTGCTACTTTAGATGTCTCGGCTCTTTATACAAAACATTCCCCATAATTTAGGGGTTCAAGCGATACACGAGATACTTTCACAAGATCATGACCTCTCCGAGAGACATAAAAAGTTTTTACTCGACTCTATTTCTTTCATTCTTGCACACAACTATTTTCTTTTTTCGAACACTTTTTTTCTTCAAACTATGGGGACGGCCATGGGGACCAGAGTTGCCCCGAGCTACGCCAACCTGTATGTCGGCCAACTAGAGGACCGACATGTGTGGCATGGCGGGCTCGGGGACAGGCTGGTCTTCTATGGCCGCTACATAGATGATCTTTTTATAATTTGGGATGGGGATCAGGACACTTTTTCACAGTTTGTTTGTTCTCTCAACACTAACACTTATAATTTACAGTTCACCTCACAATACAGCAAAACCAACATTTCCTTCCTGGACATAACCCTTAGCATTATAGATAATCAAATCACAACCACTAATTATGTGAAAGAAGTAGGAAACAATGGTTACTTGCATTATAAAAGTGCACATTATGACCCCTGGAAAAAGAATAATCCAAGAGGCCAATTAATGCGATTACGTAGGAACTGTTCTACTATGGAATCTTTCTTGTCACAGGCAGATCAATTACTTCAGAAATTTAGAGATAGAGAATACCCCCAATACATATTAGATAATGCCATGAAGGAGACATTGGCAATGGACAGACAGTCACTATTGATCCATAAAACCAAAGCTGTACATCCAGATAAAAAGAACAGAGAGATGGCCTTTATCTCAAAGTTCAATAATGAATCAAAAAATATCAAATCCATTATTAAACAGAATTATCCAATGCTAAAGAGCGACCCCATTTTATTTAAAGTACTTCCTCCCAACCCTGAGTTCATATTTAAGAAAAATAAGTCATTAAAAACAATTCTGGCTCCGAGCCAATTAAAAACCATACATCCAACAATCACTAAAGATATCTCATTGATATCTCCATTAACTAATGGTTTTTACAAATGCGGGGCAAACCGGTGTACAACCTGTTCTTATGTGTGCAATAAAACTAAAGAGGGTTGTTTCTCCTGTTGACCAGAAAATTCTAAAATATCTAGCTTTATTAATTGTAATACCACTTGGGTTATCTATCTTCTTCAATGTAGCTGTAAACTTAATTATGTAGGTAGGACAACCAGAAGCTTAAAACTTAGATTTATGGAGCACCGCAGGAATATCCTCAATGGAATAACGACCCATAGTGTCTCGAGACACTTTCTCAAATTTCATAATAAAGATCCATCATCTCTAACTATTACAGGTCTAGAACATATTAAAAGAACAGAAAGAGGAGGAGATAGGCATACTCGCCTGTGTAAACAAGAAATCTTCTGGACATTTCAACTTGACTCATTATATCCTAGTGGCCTCAATGAGGCCCTAGAGCTGAATGCACTTCTATGATAGGAGAGTCCTACTCACTAGTACTAATATCTGCACATTATAAAAACCGTTAAATATTATTAATAAACCACAATCTGCTAGATGTGATCGGAGTATACCCCTAGAAATTTAATTTGATACAAGTGAGAGGTTTTAAGACCACCAATTTGTTCAAAGTGAATATATATGAGATATAGTAATATTCATGTTTTATTTTATCTTTGGGATAATTTTTTGTGCTATTGAATTATTTTGATACACCTTATGTGGATCATCATATCCAATAGAAAACACCTGTATTACACCATCGAATTTAGTAAAAGAAAAAATATGTGTTATCCCATAAACGGAGAGACTGAAGTAGTTTATCAACCTATTTGAATCTGATGTTTCTATGAGCGGGGTGAGAGCCGGGGAGACGGGAGTTACCGGTCTCACGGCCAGATAGTGGCGGTTACGTGAATTACCGGGTGCTTCTTTCACTCCGGTGGTGACACCGCACTCGCACTTTAAAAGATTGTTACTACGATTATGGCTTCTAACGCTGCTAAGTTACAGGTCCATCACGTGACCGTAATAGGGTCATGTGATCGAATCATGCTGACCACTACCTTTTTCTTGTTTACAAAAGATGTTCGGGGGCTTTATAAATAAAGATTTCCTACGTCGCTTAGCGACGAGATAAATAGTGAGGTCACGCGGTCGGATTCCGATCACGTGACCAATTCTGATTGGTTAAGATCCCTCCCTTGCCTTAGATCCAAAGAGAGGCTTGACACTCACGCCCACCATCGGATTGAATCTCTTCCTACTTCCGGGAAGGACGATCACGTGACCATTATATAATTCTATAAAATAGTGTTTTTATATACTTTCCACAACTCGTTTTTATTAATGTTCAATGGGACTGTCTTCTGGCATTTAATTACACAATATATCTTGATCAATGTTCAAATTTGATAATTTATTCAACTAATTAATTATTACACACCTGTGGGGCTTAATGATCAACACTGCTATAAAAGGGCTTTTTGTACACTGCATCCACACCTTGAAAAAGCTGCGCTAGCAGTGAAACGCGTTGGTGATAAGACTGGGACCTTCATATTACATGATTTGCCTGCTATCCGAAAATTGGGAACGGTGATCCTTAAAGGACAATTTCTGGGAAGATAATTACATCAGGACCTTGCCACGGTCCAATTCCCCCATCAGTACCAGCAGGGGACATATCTAAACAAGTGAGAGGATCTCCTTTTCTACGGAGTGCTAACCGACTGGAGGACTCACTACAGTGAACTGGTAACACCGTACAACAAAACCATTTTCCCTAGGATAAGGCTTCTCATTATAAACCTCGAAACACACCCAGCAATTCAAGATTTTTACACTAATTAGCAGTGTTGTTTTTTGGCCCTATATTTTTATTGTGAATTCTTTTACCACATAATTTCAATATTTTTTAAATACCTGTTGCAACAGTATATATTAATTATGTATGAAATTGATGATGTATGTTCTTAATAAATTTTCTAATATACATTCAATTAGTTCTTAGCGCTGAATGTCTTTACCTTTTCTGTTCCATTTAAGGGTCTAACTAGCCCTTTTTATTCAGCAGCTTGAGGATTTATAACACCTGTCAACGCCAATCTACCTAGGTAGTTTTTTCTGGATTGAAAAGCAGAGCTGCAATGTCAGAAGTGTCAAGAATTCTCCTCTGGGCGGAAAAGCACACTGTGGCATTGTCGGCGGTCTTCATTCTGGGAGTAGACAACTGGGAAATAGACTTCCTCAGCAGACACAACCTACACCTGGGGGAGTGGGGCCTTCACCCGTAGGTGTTCCGGTGGTTGACAAGTCGGTGGGAATATCCACAGATCAACACGATGGCCTCTTGACTCAACAAGAAGCTCAAGCAGTATTGTTCAGATCGAGAGACCCACAAGTAGCGGCGGTAGACACTCTGACATCTCCGTGGGTCTACCAGGTGGTGTACGTTTTTCCTCCACTTCCTCTGATCCCAAGAATTCTAAAAAGAATAAAAAGGGAAAAGGTTCAAGCAATACTCATTGCTCCAGACTGGCCTCGAAGGTCCCGGTACACGATCTTCTCGAGATGATGATCGAAGATTCGTGGCCTCTACCTTTTCGCGAGGATCTTCTGCAACAGGGCCCATTCGTCTATCAAGACTTCCCGTGGCTATGTTTAATGGCATGGAAGTTGAATGGCTGATTCTAGCCAGGAGAGGGATTCCTGACAAGGTTATCCCGACTATGATCCAAGCCAGGAAGGTGGTAACGTCTAAACATTACCAACGTACATGGAAGAAATATATCTCTTGGTGTGAAAGCAGACCATATTCTGTGGTGGAATTTCATCTGGGATGTTTCCTGCTTTTTCTGCAGTCGGGAGTGGATGTGGGCCTATGGCTAGGCTCCATTAAAGTTCAGCCCACCCAGTGCTTTGTTCTTCCTGCACTGTTACTTGGTTAAGTATTCTGGTTTGTTCAGCTGTTGCTGCTTCTGTTTCAAGTTTGGTTAGCATGGCTTTCCTCTTGTTCTGTGTGTGCTGGTTCGCAATCTCACCACTTTCCTTATCTATCCTTCTCTCAAAGTATGTCGTCTCCTTGGGCACAGTTTCCTAGACTGAGTCTGGTAGGAGGGGCATAAAGGGAGGAGCCAGTGCACACTATCAATTTCTTAAAGTGCCCATGGTTCCTAGTGGACCCGTCTATACCCCATAGTACTAAATGGATTCCCAGTATCCCCTACGGACTATGAGAAAAGGATTTACCGGTACAGTTGGTAATTAAAATCCTATTTTTGTTACTGCATCGGGTGCCGGCTCCTGACAGCTCCCGGTGCAGACAGGGTAGCTCTGACCTCCGACTCCCTGGTTACATGACCGCTCCCCCATCATGTGACCGCTGCCGAGAACAGGGGAACAGGAGGGATGCGGCGCAGCTCTGGCTTCCCTGCTGGGCTCACGGCGCTGAGTTACGTCACCTGGACCGCGGCGCCCTCACTAAAGTCTCAGCCTGCTGCTGCGGCGGGCATGAGAAATTGTCCACGGCGTATCTGGTATTTTCTTTCACCTGCCTCGGGCAGGCGAAACCATATCCCCGGAAACAGACCCATTTTCAACTAGGGCCAGTATTTACTAAGAATCCGAGCTTGTCCGATTTGTGGTTTTTTTTCTAAGTCCCAATCCGGGAATTCACTAAGCACAAATCTTTTGATTGTTTTGAAAAATGCTCATATAACTTTGCTGTTGGCTGTGCTGTTCTTCCATTATGCGCTGTAAGTTGCCCATGACCTGTGTAATGTCTGTACGCATGAGTTCCATGGTATTGCCTATTCTGGTTGTTTGTTCATTTTGTCTACTCAGATTTCTTGATATTCTCTTGAGGTGAGATGGTAGGCTTGCAAACATTTGTGTCTGCTTACGCAGGCAATCTTCATTAGTGGCCTGTTGTCTAGCCCAAATGGTTCAAAACACCTGATCAGGGCCTTGTGTTCCTGGTGTTGTTGGGCTGTGTTGTGGTGGTGGAGTGCTTTGCTGTGGTGGTGTACTCACAGGTGCTGGGGGGCTCATTCCTTGCATTAATGGCTGCATTTCTAAGATGTTTGTCTCCTCCATGTCACTGTGTTGCTGTTGTTGCGGAGGGATGCTGTTCCCAGGACTAGAAGCTGAAATGTTAAACAAATCTCCATTAGCTATCTATATGTTTGAGAAATGTAAACAAATCACTACACATGGAACACATGTGATTCACTGTTGCTTACAACTATTCTGCCTAGCAACATCATCACTCATAGCTTAAATACATACATATTCCTGTTTGTGGCAAATGTGTCTGGTTACTTAATTGTGAAAGCAAACACTTTAGTTTTATTGTAGCTCACACATACTCCACCACAAAAACACATTGGAATACATAATGTGTTACCTTATAGCTTTGTTCAAACAAACATAGTAATGTTTTTATATGTATTTTGCATTGTTACCTCAAACACACATGTGAAATGTGGAAAAACAACCTTACTTTTTGCAATAAAACCAACATGCTTTTTTGTTGCAGCATCTTACACACAATGTCATACTGTATGGCTCAAGTGGACATACATATCTTTACTGGATGTGGACAAGGACATTTAGCTTGGATTACATTTCAGCTTTTACTTACTGCGGTAAGTATTTATGTTTTTGATGTGTTTTGACTTAATGCGGTTATGAAATATTTTGATTACGTACTGAAATTTTAAACATTTTTTTCAGTTTGATACTCACAATCAAGATGAGGGGAGTGTGGATGACGTCTTGGAGGTGTGTCCAAAATTTGGAGTGGGGGGACAGAACATACAGACGATAATCTTCGTGGCAGGGTAGCCTGCTGTGTTTGGGCCGGGACATACGACCTTGCTTTCTTTTCGGCCACAGGTTTTTTGTGGTGATGTCTTTCAGAAGTGCCACTTCTGCTGCTCCATACTTCTTTTGATGGAACTTTTAATGAAAGTGCAATTTTGTTATGGCCATTCCTTTACAAGCATACCCTATACTACAATGGACACGTTACCTGCTTCCGCAGCGTCATCATCATCAGATGTGATAGGAGTTACTGGCCGACGAGTAGTACTGCTTTTTTCTAACACTGTATAAAATAAAAAAATGTAATCATGCTATTGTGTATACATCCACCCATTATGCTTATAAACATTTATTCTTGAAGAAATGCTTGGTTTTTATTTATAAAAAACATAAGGACCGGAAATACAAAAATAAAAAACAAAAAAATAAAAACATTGACCAAAACACATATGCACTATGGCAACATCAACACAGGAAAACATGTCCAGGACACTGACATAGGCCACAAGTTAAAGAAAAAAAAAGAAAAAAATAAACACACACATCTTCATTTTGTATTGAAAGGAAAAATATTACAGATGCAATATATAAATTGCTCTGTGATGTGGCACTCCAAAAACACATTACCACTATATGAGCCAAAACAAAATGTAGCAATTCTTCACAAAAATTACACTGCAGTGTGGTGTCACAATACAAATACAAGCAAAAAAAAAAAAGCAAAAAATATTGTTAATTTAATGAAATAATTAACATTATCTAATAATGACACTACACATGTAAGTGGATTCCAAACCACTTTCCAGTACTCCAGCCTCTAACATGACAACCACTGTTTTTAAAACATTGCACATGGATCACTTAAATATAAAACATAGTCACAATTTTAATTGAAAAATTGGCCAAAAGGAAAACATTATTGCAGGACAATTCAGAGACACAACAAGTCCAAACTACACAAGCAAAATATCTGTCAGAAAAACACATGACATACAATAAAGTAAGATGTTATATTGGCTATTGTATAAAACATTAACCAAAACAATGTATTTGCTGACACACACTTGAAGATGGGAGTAATATGCAACGTCACATGACACACATTTAAAAAAAAAAAACCATAGAATGTAAATGCAAATACACATGCCCACCATTCTTCCTGTGCCTATCTGAATCCCGGACATGGGTTGCAGAGACAACTTCTGGAGGGATTACACTCCGCATGGGCTCCTTATACTCCAGATATCTTGCAATATAGGGCTGCCCACCACCGGTTTTCCGAGCCGACTTGGCCTCCTTGGCCATTTTGGACTTGACACGTCGCTTTATGTCATAGTACCGTTTGCGGCACGTGTCCCCCGTCCGCTTGACCACCCCCTCACTATTGACAGCAGCAACAACTTTCGCCCACAACACCGTCTTCCTCCGTGTTGGCACCGTGGCGGACTCAGGGCCAAATAGCTGCCTCTGATACTTCATCAGCTCACGCACCAATGCCACATTTTCAGCAAAACTAAACTTTACATTCCGCCCAGTCTTAGTAGTGGTGCGTGGCTGCGGAGCACTCTGACTGTCACTATCACTTGAGGCTGCTGCAGAAACCTCACCCACCTCCTCCACCTCACTAACCTCACTAACACTCACCTCCTCCACCTGACCGACCTCCTCCCCCTCACTCACACCCTCCACCTCACCCACCTCTGAGTCACACATAATTGTGTGTCTAAACAGTTAACACAGAAAAAACCCCCACAAACAACACACTCCTCCACTACCACTACACAACTCACACACACACACACACACACACACACACACACACACACTGACAAGGGACTATAAAGAAAAATAACTTGGACAAAAAATGAGACAAAACCACAAAAAACAAGACTACAAGAATGACAAGACGACTTTCAAACACAATACCACACTCAGAAATCGCTACTAACACTCCTCACCAAACCACAAATTCACCTACCTCCACAGCACAACCTCCCTCCTCCTCACCACTAACTAAACCCACGAGGTGCGGACGGTTTGGGGCGTATTTATATGGTTGCGCACAGACACTCCTACCATCTGAAACACAATCAATCACGAACGGGGATGAAAATCGAAACTGAAAGTGAAAATGCGGCTGCGGGGGAAAAAAACCCTGCCGCGTTTAACTTAGGAAAAAAAACAGCAAATACAACAAAAACACGTACGCAAACGACAATGACGGCCGTAAATGTGCCCAATAAAAACTACTAGCATCGACATCGGAAAACACGACAACCATAAAGTCAACTGCTTCGTAACTTTGCGTATATGGATTCAAAAAGTTGCATGAAAATGCACCCGATACAAAACGAGTTTAAACACTACACAAACCGACTCAAACACGAATATTAGTAAATATTACCCTAGATTTTTTCTCAAGAAAGGACATTTTTCGCAACTGATGTTTTATCTCCTCTAATAGGATAATGCCATATAAATTTAGATTACACTTTTTAAAACAAAATTATTCAATTACTTCTTTTTTTATCTCCAATTATATATTTTATCTTTGATTTAATTTCAGAGCACATTGAAATATGAAACTATGTAAATTTCATAAATATTATAATTGTGTGCTAAACCGCATATTGGGTCTAATTCAGACCTGATCGCTGTGCTGTAAATTTGCAGAGGTCTGCGATCAGATAGTCGCCGCCCAGGGAGAGTGAAAACCCGCCACATGCAAGTGTGCGAATGCATGTGTACGCCGTGCGAAAACTGCGTCAGGCAGCGAACATCAGCAATGATTTTTCCATACTGTGCAGTCTGTGCGTAGCCCAGGACTTACTCCTACAGTGCGATGCAAACAGGCTGATCGGGGCCAGATCTGACGTCACACATCCTCCCACAAAACGCTTGGGAACGCCTGCGTTTTTCCTGACACTCCCAGAAAATGGACAGTTACCACCCCCAAATGTCCTCTTCCTGTCAATCACTTTGCGAATGCCTTGCGCTCTTAATTTTTGCACATCCTGTCACTGTTTGGCGTCACACCTGGGCATTGCGGTGCATACATATGAGTAATCATTTGATAATCGGACGCTGTACGATTTGGCAAAACAGCGATAAGGTCTGAATCGGGCCCATTTTACTGTGTACTGCCAGTGGGACTATACAGTACGGGTCTGGGACTCCAGGTCGACAACAAAAAGGTCGACACACCTTAGGTCGACGCCAATTGGTCGACACGCCTTAGGTCGACATGGACAAAAACTCGACATGGACAAAAGGTCGACATGGAAAAAGGTCGACATGGAAAAAGGTCGTCATTAATTTTTTATGTTTTTTTGGTGTCATTTTCTTCGTAGAGTGACCGGGAACCCCAATTAGTGCACTGCGTCCCCTCGCATGGCTCGCTTCACTCGCCATGCTTCCATTACCGTTCCAATCGTAGTCCACGTGGATCGTTAAGTATGAAAAGGTTCCAAAAAAGAAAAAAATTGTGAAAAACTCATGTCGACCTTGTTCCATGTCGACCTTGTTCCTGTCGACCTTTTGTCCATGTCGACATTTTGTCCATGTCGACCTAAGGTGTGTCAACCAATTGGCGTCGACCTAAGGTGTGTCGACCTTTTTGTTGTCGACCTGGAGTCCGGATACAATACAGTACATTGCAAAATAGTCACATAGACCAGTACTATGTGTTCTCTCATACAAGAAGCTTACATCCTGGGTACCAGTGTTTCCCTAAATATCTAATCATTACGCTGTTCTTTAGAAAGGAAATGTATTATGTAGTGCACAAACCATTCAGCATACAGCTAAATGTTCCCATATTCAGTTCTACAGATGGAATCACATACAATTTACTACATGTTTAATACAATCACAGAACTCTTTTATATACTGTATCCACGAACACAACCACAGGATGCGAAAAGCAAAACTAATTTCCTTAAGAACATAACGCCAATTTTCAAGGTTACATAGTGTAGGTTTATGTTGTGGGTTGTGACAGGAAAGGGAACAAAAAGCAGCTGTAATGTGTGCACAGATTGTATTGTAATGATTAACTACAATTAAAATGTTGTTTTTAAATTCCTGTCATGTATTAATATTGTGAATAAACATAACAATTATTGTCTAGCACAACCTCACCACTATTATGAATGTCAGTGACATAATAGTCTGTCAGCAGTTGTGTAGTAATCACAGAATATTTAACTCAAAAGAGAAATGTGAAAAATGTCACCGTGAGTATCTTTAATGCAATAAAGGTTTAGGGATCTTTACTATCTGGAAGTAAGAGCCTAATTCAGCATGGGTTGTAATTGTGTGAAAAATCGCACAGCTACAATCCTTTACACGAGCATCGCCCTTCCTGCTAACATGTCAACGCTTTGCTCAGCAGTGAAGCGCTCACATGTTAAGGGTAGCCCTCTGCCTGCGCAGCCTAGCAGTTGGCTACCCGTCATTTATGTGTACGTCACACACAGCCACTGCGGCCCGCCCGGCAAATGGCACGGACATGCCTGCATTCTGCTGATGCTGTGTAATTGGGGAAATCCAAAGTCTCTAAATCCTTAATTCGCTGACAAAAAATGAATTGGGATTGTCGAGTTGGAGATTTTTAACATGCTAAATTTCCCCGACTCTTCGACAGATCGCTGAACATATATGTCCGCTGATTGCGATTTTGATCTCCAATTGGTGGATTGGATCAGTGATTTTGAGTGCAAATCTGCATCGGGGGACTGTGGCGCTGTAGTATGGCCGCATTTCCCCACAATGCTGATTAATTGAACTTCTTGGAAGGGAGTGAGTTACAAGAGGTAATTTAAGATACTAGAAAATAGTAGAGTGATGTGTATTTTTAATGCGCAGTTGGATGTAAGTCAGTTTTATGACACACCTTTCAGACGGAGCAGTACACCCCTTCCTCTGCGCCACACACATAGGTGTCTCTTTTATTATCTCCTTGAACATTTTCTCAACAGTAAGGAAGTATTCCTAAAGACCCATTTCCCCAGATTCCCCGATCTGCCAGCACTGCCATTGATGATTAGTGATCTGTGTGGGCATTGGGGGAAATTACATATGCTAAAATTGCCCAATTTGCCGATCCCAATCATTTTGGTCGGGATGGGGGATTCAGGATTTTAAACATGTTTAATAGTGACAATCTTGACCAGGAGAAAGCTGTGGATGTGGTCTATTTAGATTTAGCAAAAGCCTTCGATACAGTGCCTCACAGGAGACTGATTGTCAAATTAAGGGAGCTTGGCCTAGGAAAAACTATTTGCACATGGATAAGTAATTGGCTGGATAACAGGGAACAGCGAGTAGTGGTCAATGGGATGTTCTCCAGCTGGGCAACAGTAGTCAGCAGAATACCACAAGGGTCCGTACTAGGGCCACTATAGTTCAATATATTTATTAATGACCTAGGAACAGGCCTGGAAAGCACAGTGTAAATCTTTGCTGATAATAAACTGTGTAGGGTAATTAATTCGGAAATCGATGTGGAGTTTCTACAGAATGACTTATTTAAACTTGAAATTTGGGCAACCAAATGGAGAATGAGGTTTAATATAGAAAAATGCAAAGTTATGCATTTTGGGACAAGGAATAAACTAGCATCATACACATTAAATAGGGAAAATCTAGGGGTAACATTAGTAGAAAAAGACTTGGGGGTACTCATAGATAATAAGCTTAATAACAGTACACAATGTTAAAGTGCTACAAAGAAGGCAAGTAAGGTGCTAGCGTGCATAAAACGGGGAATTGAGGCAAGGGACGAGAGTGTAATCCTGCCACTGTACGAATCATTGGTACGTCCGCACCTGGAATATTGTGTTCAGTTTTGGGCACCGCATTATAAAAGAGATATCTGGGTAATCGAAAGAGTTCAAAGGCGAGCTACTAAATTGATTAAAGGGCTAGAGGCACTGGATTACAAGGAAAGACTTACTAGGTTGAATATGTATACTCTAGAAAAGAGGCATCTAAGAGGAGACATTATTATTCCCTATAGATTGTAAGCTTGCGAGCAGGGCCTTCCTACCTCTGTCTGTCTGTTTTTACCCAGTTTTGTTCTATTACTGTTGTTCTAATTGTAAAGCGCAACGGAATATGCTGCGCTATATAAGAAACTGTTAATAAATAAATAAATAAATAAATTATCTTCAAATATGTAAAGTGACAATACAAGGAGTTATCAGAGGATTTGTACATTAAAAAAACTTTGTATAGGACACGTGGGCACTCACTAAGGCTAGAGGAGAGAATATTCCGTACACAACGTAGGAAAGGGTTCTTCACAGTTAGGGCAACAAAGATTTGGAACTCCCTGCCAGAGAAGGTGGTAATTGCGGACTCTGTAAATACATAAAAAACGGATTGGATACATTTCTAACTAAAAAAGATATCCATAAACTGGGAGGTACATGAATTATTGTTGTTAATTAATCCAAATATCTTTACTTCAGCAGGGACATGATAATGAGCTCAGCTTAATAGAGACTACAGGTTGAACCCGATGGCCATTTTGCCTCTTTTCAACCTCATTAACTATGTTACTAATATTGCCGATTCCCTGACCTGATTATGTATGAGGGCCATAACAGGCCATGTTTGGAGCTTTTCTTTAATTCCTTTACAGACTGCTTCCAACAAACTACTGGGAGCCACAGGGTTTTCATGCCGGGGTCCGTGAAATCTCAGCTGTCACAGGAAAACGCAGAGTAAAAATGAAGTGAATGCAGCATTCTCTGTTGTCAAGTGCAGCTAATGATATTGCAATATAATTTCTGTTATAAAAGCACATTGAGACGTTTGAACAGAAAATACTTAAAAAGACAATTGTTTGGTTTGGTTGGGATGTACAGTGCCACCATCGGGATGAGGGAGGGGGCCGGGTGGCAGCAGTGGGAATCAGGTCAGCTGCGCACCAGCAGGCAGCCATGGAAGGACAGAGTTGCAGTGGTATTATAAGTTAGGTTTTGGAACAAGGAAGAAAAGATTGGTCTTAGGTGGCGCACTAATACAAATGATTTTACATTTAAAATATAACTTTATTTCATATACTTAAAAAGCCTGTAACTGTGAAATATTAAAATAAATTAAAGGACAAGTGAAAGACAAAGTGCAACCTGTAATTATTAAAAAACCACACACTACACCCACTATGCAGTGCAATGTCTCTATATAAGATACTTCAATTATTGTGTACAAATACCTCGATTATGAGTATGCGTGCTTATCAGGGTAACAAAAGTTCCACCTAAGTGAACCACAATTCTGTCAGTCAATTTAATATAATATGGGCTCCTTAAGTGTACTGTAACATGTATGTTATTAGACGTTAAATCTGATAGGGTAGACCGGATAAACTCAATATGTCCTAATTATCTCCTTGCCTGTCAAAATTGTGACTACATCATCCGATGTTCCCACAATATTCGCTATACAACTATCCTTCTTGATACTAATTGATCTCTTTATATTAACACATAATGCTGTATCCACACTGATGAGCATCAATCAAATTTGTACTGACAATTATATAAAAGTACAAAAAAAATTGTCAGTACAAATTTGATTGATGCTCATCAGTGGTGATACAGCATTATGTGTTATTATAAAGAGATCAATCTATGGCGCAGTGTGTGTGTCTGTGAAGCAGTGTGTGTGTCTATGAGGCAGTTTGTGTGTGTGTGTGTCTATGGGGCAGTGTATATGTGTGTCTATGGGGCAGTGTATGTGTGTGTCTATGAGGCAATGTGTTTGTGGCTATGGAGCAGTGTGTGTGGCCAGGGGTGTAGCGAGAGTGGCTCCAGTGGAGCGCGAGCTCCGGGTTTCAAAAAAAGTTAGAGGGCACAGATGGGGCACACACTGACTCAGAGACTAGGTGATGAACAGGTCAGGTCAGTGGTGACACCAGGAGACACTGACCTCCAGCACATGCCGGAGCTCTGCCCACCCTTTTTATATGTCTCATTGTCTGCTTGTAGCTGTGCAGCCAGGTTACTTTTGTCTTGCAGCCCTCACTGCTGCAGCACCTCTTTCTGCCCTGGCTGCTGCAGGACCTCTCTCTGCCCCGGATGCTGTAGCGCCTCTCTCTGCCCTGGCTGTTGCAGCACCTCTTTCTTCCCTGGCTGCTGCAGCACCACTTTCTGCCTCGGATGCTGCAGCACCACTCTCTGTCCCAACTGTTGTACCACTCCTCTCTGACCCGGCTGCTTACAGAACCTCTCTCTACATTGATGCTGCAGCACCTCTCTCTGCATTAAAATCTGCAACATAACATATATAAAGGGCTCATCTGTGGTGTAACATGTGTAAGCGACTCTACTGTGGTGTAACATGTATAAGTGGCTCTACTGTGTGGCATAACATGTATAAATGGCTCTATTGTGTGGCATAATGTGTATAAGTGGCTCTACTGTGTGGTAACGTATATAAGCGGCTCTACTGTGTGGTGTAACGTGTATAAGAGGCTCTACTGTGGCATAACGTGTATAAGAGTCTCTACTGTGTGGTGTAACGTGTATAAGCGTCTCTACTGTGTGATGTAAAGTGATTAACGGAAACTACTATGCAGTGTGTGAATGCCAAATTGTTTCCTTAAAAATATTTAAAATGCCCGCTCTAATATATATTGTAAACACCTGCACCTCTTATTACCATGTGCCATGAATGTGCGCTATACATAGCAAAACACTGCATCCCATTAGAGAAAACAATATACCCACACATTATCTGAGTTCCAAAGCTCATTGATGTATATATTTGTTATTAAAAGGATATGGATTCAATATATTACAATGTACAGTATACACATAATTACATGGTTACAACTCACACAGTAAGCAGTTAATACATAGTTACATACAGTTACAGTTACAGCTACAGGCCAGCGATACAATACCATTCCCTCAATGCATCTTATATCTCTCCCTTTCAGCAAATAAATACAGGAACTGGTCTTGCAGCAACTCCATCATCCTCTGGGACAAAACAGCAACTGCCTCCTGTGTGATCAGCAATGTGTTATCTAGTTTTTGGGGGAGGGGACTTTCTCATTCATGATGAGTCACTAGTCTATTTGTATATGCTCCACAGGTTCAGCCTTTAAGACATCCAATGGGGCTGGCCTGAGCTTCCTGTCCACTACCTGTTTGGAATATTTATTGTTCTAATAAAAGTGATTTTACCTTTCATACATTTAATCATAACTATTTGTTGCAATGTCCTACAACTTAATAACAAGTATCAAATGAATCTACACATTAATCTGTTTGCTTCAATACCAAATATGACAGGTGTATCTGGCTTCGTTCAACTAATACACATACATGACATTACTTCATTATATAATTTTAAATCATCATGATGTCTGGCGCTTGATATTATTATAATTATGTGCTGTATGAAATAAGTGTCGAATCCATCTCTGTGGCATGTCCGTGTAAATGCTGTGCTCGCTGCACGTATTTGCAAGTATAATGACTCATAATGTGTGTAGTTTGTATGTTCTTTTTATGTAATATTTTTGACTTCGACAGGTGTAATGTGAATTGGTACTATACTGTGGTCACATCCCTTCCCCATGAATCCCTGGCCCTGTTTTAAACTTGGTGAAGGGGGGGGGGGAGGGGTGCTCAAAGGGAACTTTCGCCCTGAGCACTACAAGGTCCTGTCACCAATTTAGAATTTAAGTATTTTTCTCATACGTCCTAGAGGATGCTGGGGACGACATCAAGACCATGGGGTATAGACGGGATCCGCAGGAGACATGGGCACTCTAAAGACTTTTCATTGGGTGTGAACTGGCTCCTCCCTCTATGCCTCTCCTCCAGACCTCAGTTTTAGAAATGTGCCAAGGTCGACTGGATGCGCTCTGAGGAGCTCTACTGAGTTTCTCTGAAAAGACTTATGTTAGGTTTGTTATTTTCAGGGAGAACTGCTGGCAACAGACTCCCTGCTTCGTGGGACTGAGGGGGCAGAAGTAGGAACCAACTTCCTGAAGAGTTTCATGGCTCTGCTTCTGGCTGACAGGACACCATTAGCTCCTGAAGGGAACTGAACGCTAGCCGTGCCTAGATGCTCAGTCCCACAGCACGCCGTCACCCCCCTCACAGAGCCAGAAGTCAGAAGAAGGGTGAGTAGAAGAAGACAGATCTTCTATCTAGAAAAATGACGGCTGAGGTACAGCGCGGCTGGCGGGAGCGCAGCGCGCCATTGCTGCCCACACACACAGGCACTGCAGGGTGCAGAGCGCGGAGGGGGTGCCCTGGGCAGCAAAAACATCTCTATAAACTGGCAAAAAGGGGGCATAAGATGCCTAGGCACAGCCCTACCACTGCCAGTATAAATATTATGAAAAGTTTCTGAGGTAAAAAGGGCGGAGCTTCTTCCTCAGGCAGCCAGCACACTGCTCAGTGCCATGTTCTCTCTCCTCAGGCTGCAGAGAAATCACTGGTCCCCCTTCACTTCTGACTACAAGTATCAGGGTGCAAAACAGGGGGAGGCACAAGCTAATTTGGTGCTTTAGAAGTGTGTTTTACTGTGTAAAAAGCGCTGCATGTCAGTGGGCATTCTGTGTTCACAGGCATTAGATACTGGCGCTGGGGTTGTGAACTGGCTGCTCCTAAACTGTGTCCCTCTGACAGATTTTACTGTGGGTCTGTCTCCTAATAAGTCCCAGTGTGTATGTGTGTGTGTTGTACACGTGTGTAAGACATGTCGGAGGCAGGGAGTTCCTCCCCGGAGGAAACCATTTTAGGGACACAGAAGTGTAATGTGGTGACGCTGCCGGCACACCAAGAGCCTGCATGGGTGAAAGAAATACGTGATAGTATGCATCATATCAATAGGAGATTAGATAAGTCTGAATCTCATGCTGAGTGCTGGAGAAAATCTGTGGAAGATGTGATTTTTCAGGGCTCTGTTCTTCCATCCGCAGGCGACCCCTCTGGGTCACATAAGAGACGATTTACAAATATTGTGAATACTGATACCGACACGGACACTGATTCTTGTGTCGACGATAGTGACTCCAGGGAAATAGATCATAAATTGGCAAAAAATATACAATATATGATTGTGGCTATAAGGGAAGTTCTGGAAGTCACGGAAGCCACTCCTGTAGCTCAGGAGAAGGCTTATTTCTATAAAGAAAAGAAATCTAAGGTCACTTTCCCTCCTTTCCACAAGCTTAATACACTCTTTGAAGGGATGTGGGTGAATCCTGAAAATAAATTTTGTATTCCCAAGAGAATTCAGATAGCTTATCCTTTCCCGGTGGAGGACAGGAAAAAATGGGAGTCCCCCCCTGTGTTAGACAGTGCACTGTCCAGGTTGACAAAGAAGGTAATTCTCCCTGCACCTGGCACGGCTTCACTAAAAGAGTCGGCAGACTGAAAGATGGAAACAATATTGAAATCCATTTATGTTGTCAATGGTACGCTGCTCAGGCCCACAATTGCTTGCACGTGGGTGAGTCGCACTATTGAAAAATGGTCAGAAAGCGAGTAATCAGAAATTGACACGATTGATAAAGATGTGATACTCCTTAAGTTAGGGAATATCAGAGACGCTGCCGCATATATGCTAGAGGCGATGAAAGATATTGGACTCTTGAGTTCACAAGCCGCTACCATGGCAGTATCGGCTCGGCGGGCGTTGTGGATTCGCCAGTGGAACGTGGATGCAGATTCCAAAAGAAATATGGAGGCTCTCCCATATAAAGGTGAGGCCTTATTTGGCGATGGACTGGATGCGTTAGTCTCGGCGGCTACCGCAGGTAAGTCAACATTTTTGCCCTCTGCGCCTGCACCGGCAAAAAAGACACATCACCCGCACATGCAGTCCTTTCGGCCCAATAAATACAAAAAAGCGAGAAGTTCCCCCTTCTTTGCAGGTAGGGGAAGGGGAAAGGGAAAGAAGCCCACAGCAACTTCAGGTTCCCAGGAGCAGAAGTCTACCCCTACTTCTGCCAAATCTTCAGCATAACGCTGGGGCTCCTTTGCGGAAGGCCGCTCGGGTGGGGGCACGTCTCAAACTGTTCAGCCAAGGTTGGATTCTGTCTGACCTGGATTCCTGGGTGTTGCAAATAGTGTCCCAGGGATACAAGCTGGAATTTCAAGACGTTTCCCCATGCCGATTTTTCAAATCGACCTTGCCAGCTTCTCTTCCAGAAAGGGAAGCAGGAACAGCGGCAATCCAAAAATTATGTCAGGATCAGGTCATAGTCCTGGTACCTTTGTCACAACAAGGGGAGGAGTTTTATTCAAGCCTTTTTTTTAGTTCCGAAGCCGGACGGCTCGGTCAGACCGATCCGAAACCTGAAAAATCTGAATCTCTATTTGAAATGATTCAAGTTCAAAATGGAATCACTGAGAGCAGTGATTTCCAGTCTGGAGGAGGGGGACTACATGGTGTCAGTAGACATAAAAGATGCTTACCTGCATGTTCCCATTTATCCTCCTCACCAGGCTTATCTGAGATTCCTGGTTCAGGATTGCCATTACCAATTCCAGATGTTGCCTTTCGGTCTTTCCACGGCGCCGAGGGTATTCACCAAGGTGATGGCGGAGATGATGGTCCTCCTCCGTCAAAAAGGAGTCAATATAATTCCTTATCTAGACGATCTCCTGATAAAGGCGAGATCCAGGGAGCAGTTGTTACAAAACATCACACTCTCCCTGTCAATACTCCAGCAACACGGTTGGATCATAAATTATCCAAAGTCACAGTTGGAACCGACGACAAGATTGTCTTTTCTCGGGATGATTCTGGACACAGAAGTTCAGAGAGTATTTCTTCCGGGGGAAAAGGCTCTGAAAATCCAGAAAATGGTAAAACAGATATTGAAACCATCGAGTGTGTCGATCCATCAGTGCATTCGGTTGTTGGGGAAGATGGTGCCGGCCTACGAGGCCATACAGTTTGGCAGGTTCCATGCCAGGGTATTACAGTGGGATCTGTTGGACAAGTGGTCGGGATCCCACCTACACAGGCACCGGAAGATAATCCTGTTGTCAAAAGCCAGGATTTCGCTCCTGTGGTGGCTACACAGTTCTCACCTACTAGAGGGATGCAGGTTCGGGATTCAGGACTGGCTCCTGGTAACCACGGATGCAAGTCCCTGAGGCTGGGGAGGTGTCACTCAGGGAGAAAGCTTCCAGGGAAAATGGTCAAGTCAGGAAGCCTGCCTTCACATAAACGTGCTGGAATTGAGAGCCATTTACAACGGCCTTCAACAAGCGGTACATCTTCTTCAAGATCATCCCGTGCAGATCCAGTCGGACAATGTAACAGCAGTCGCGTACATAAACAGGCAGGGCGGAACGAAAAGCAGAGCGGCAATGGCAGATGTGACGAAGATCCTCCTCTGGGCAGAAAGACATGTAAAGGCTCTGTCAGCAATTTTCATTCTGGGAGTAGACAACTGGGAAGCAGACTTCCTCAGCAGACACTATCTCCATCCAGGAGAGTGGGGCCTACACCAAGAAGTCTTCAAAGAGGTGACAAGTCTTTGGGGAGTTCTTCAAGTAGACATGTTGGCATCTCATCTCAACAAGAAGCTTCAGAAATATTGTTCGCGTTCGAGAGACCCTCAAGCAACAGCAGTGGATGCGCTGGTGGCCCAGTGGGTGTTCCGGTTGGTATATGTCTTCCCTCCACTTCCGCTGATCCCAAAAGTGCTCAGGATCAATAGAAGAACAAGAGTTCGAGCAATCTTCATTACCCCAGACTGGCCAAGGAGGGCTTGGTACCCAGATCTTCAGGAGTTGCTTATAGAAGATCCTCGGCCTCTTCCTCTTCGCGAGGACCTGCTGCAGCAGGGGCCGTGTGTGTATCAAGACTTACCGCAGCTCCGTTTGACGGCATGGCTGCTGAGCGCCGGATCCTAGCCCAAAAGGGTATTACCAAGGAAGTCATCCCCACCCTTATTCAGGCCAGGAAAGGAGTAATGTCGACACATTACCACCGTATTTGGAGAAAATATGTGTCTTGGTGTGGATCCAAGAAGGCTCCTATGGAAGAGTTTAAGTTGGGACGTTTTCTCCATTTTCTGCAGGCTGGTGTGGAGGCGGGCCTACGATTGGGATCAATCAAGGTCCAGATTTCGGCCTTGTCAGTGTTCTTCCCAAAACAATTGGCCTCTCTTCCAGAGGTTCAAACCTTCGTGAAAGGGGTTCTGCACATCCAGCCTCCATTTGTGCCTCCAGTGGCACCATGGGACCTTAACGTGGTGTTGCAGTTCCTTCAATCAGATTGGTTTGAGCCTCTACAAGAGATAGAGTTGAAGTTTCTCACTTGGAAAGTGGTGATGTTTTTGGCATTGGCATCCGTGCGGCGGGTGTCTGAATTGGGGGCCTTGTCTCACAAGAGCCCGTACCTGATCTTCCATGAACATAGGGCAGAGTTGAGGACTCGTCAACATTTTCTTCCGAAGGTGGTTTCATCTTTCCACATAAACCAACCTATTGTGGTGCCAGTAGTTACTGACACGTTCACTGAGTCAAAGGGGTATATTTACAAAGATTCGTGTTTTTGCCATTTTGAAGGGTGTTTGATCTCGAATGGTATCGGGTGCATTTTACTGCAACTTTTTGAATCCTGATACAGTCATTCACTAAGCTGCCGACTTTTCACAATTCGTATTTTCCGATGTCGATGTGATTCGTAATGTCAGGCAGTGTTTTACAGGAGTGATGAGTAAAATACTGCCTGTCAAAACACAAGGAATCCCAGTCGAATCTGTGAGATCCGTGCAGGGCTTCATTGTGTACCTTAAAAAGGTGTTTAAAGTCTTTAAAAATCTGAAAAAAATTGCGTGGGGTCCCCCCTCCTAAGCACAACCAGCCTCGGGCTCTTTGAGCCGGTCCTGGTTGACAAAATATGGGGGGGAAAATGACAGGGGTTCACCCATATTTCATCAACCAGCACCGGGCTCTGCACCTGGTCCTGGTTCCAAAAATACGGGGGACAAAAAGCGTAGGGGTCCCCCGTATTTTTAAAACCAGCACCGGGCTCCACTAGCCAGGTACATAATGCCACAGCCGGGGGACACTTTAATAGTGGTCCCGGCGGCCCTGGCATTACATACCCAACTAGTTACCCCTGGCCGGGGTACCCTGGAGGAGCGGGAACCCCTTAAATCAAGGGATCCCCCCCTCCAGCCACCCAAGGGCCAGGGATGAAGCCCGAAGCTGTCCCCCCCATCCAAGGGCGGCGGATGGGGGGCTGATAGCCAAGTGTAAAAAATGTGAATATTGTTTTTAGTAGCAGTACTACAAGTCCCAGCAAGCCTCATCCGTAAGCTGGTACTTGGCGAACCACAAGTACCAGCATGCGGTGGAAAACCGGGCCCGCTGGTACCTGTAGCACTACTACTAAAAAAATACCCCCCAAAAAACAGGACACACACACCGTGACAGTATAAGTTTATTACATACATGCACACCTCCAAACATACATACTTACCTATGTTCACACGAGGCTTGGTCCTCTTCTCCATGTAGAATCCTCGGGGTACCTGTGAAAAAAATTATACTCACATAATCCAGTGTAGCTTCTGTCCTTTGTATAATCCACGTACATGGCAAAACAAAAAACGAAAACCCGACCACACACTGAAAGGGGTCCCATGTTTACACATGGGACCCCTTTCCCCGACTGCCAGGACCCCCCTGACTCCTGTCAAAGAGGGTCCCTTCAGCCAATCAGGGAGCGCCACGTCGTGGCACTCTACTGATTGGCTGTGTGCTCCTTTAGTGTCTGTGAGGCAGCACACGGCAGAGATACAATGTAGCGCCTATGTGCTCCATTGTATCCAATGGTGGGAACTTTGCGGTCAGCGGTGAGGTTACTCGCGGTCAACCGCTGACCGCAAAGTTCCCACCATTGGATACAATGGAGCGCATAGGCGCTACATTATATCTCTACCGTGTGCTGCCTCACAGACACTACAGGAGCACACAGCCAATCAGGAGAGTGCCACGACGTGGCGCTCCCTGATTGGCTGAAGGGACCCTCTTTGACAGGAGTCAGGGGGGGTCCTGGCAGTCGAGGAAAGGGGTCCCATGTGTAAACATGGGACCCCTTTCAGTGCGTGGTCGGGTTTTCGTTTTTTGTTTTGCCAAGTACGTGGATTATACAAAGGACAGAAGCTACACTGGATTATGTGAGTATAATTTTTTTCACAGGTACCCCGAGGATTCTACATGGAGAAGAGGACCGAGCATCGTGTGAACATAGGTAAGTATGTATGTTTGGAGGTGTGCATGTATGTAATAAACTTATACTTTCACGGTGTGTGTCCTGTTTTTTTGGGGGTATTTTTTTAGTAGTAGCACTACAGGTACCAGCGGGCCCGGTTTTCCACCACATGCTGGTACTTGTGGTTCTCCAAGTACCAGCTTGCGGGGGAGGCTTGCTGGGACTTGTAGTACTGCTACTAAAAACAATATTCACATTTTTTACACTTGGCTATCAGCCCCCCATCCGCCGCACTTGGATGGGGGGGACAGCTTCGGGCTTCACCCCTGGCCCTTGGGTGGCTGGAGGGGGGGACCCCTTGATTTAAGGGGTTCCCACTCCTCCAGGGTACCCCGGCCAGGGGTGACTAGTTGGGTATGTAATGCCAGGGCCGCAGGGACCACTATAAAAGTGTCCCCTGGCTGTGGCATTATGTACCTGGCTAGTGGAGCCCGGTGCTGGTTTTAAAAATACGGGGGACCCCTACGCTTTTTGTCCCCCGTATTTTTGGAACCAGGACCAGGCACAGAGCCCGGTGCTGGTTGATGAAATATGGGTGAACCCCTGTCATTTCCCCCCCCATATTTTTTCAACCAGGACCGTCTCAAAGAGCCAGAGGCTGGTTATGCTTAGGAGGGGGGACCCCACGCAATTTTTTTTTCTGTTTTTACACTAAACAGACCCTTTCCCATAGATAACCATGTACAGATCTCACTGATCCGTGCATGGTTATCCAAACTCGACTGGAAAAAGCAGGTCTATTTTTTTGCTGCTTTTTTTAACGATTCGCAAAAAAATAGACCCGCACTTGAGCACTCAGAGACTAACACCCAAATACGAATGAATAGTGAATACCCGTATTGTATGAAATAACAGCCGCGTTTGACCGATGGTCTATTCATTCGTATTTCAGAACTTTGCCAATCAAACCATTACGAATAGACCAGACACTGCCGAGTTTTCTGTTTAGTGAATTCCCGGATTGGGACTTAGAAAAAAAAACACAAATCGGCAAAACTCGGATTTTTAGTAAATACTGGCCAAAGTCTCTAGATGTGGTTAGGGCTTTGAAGATTTATGTCGCTAGAACAGCTTGAATACGGAAAACAGAGTCTTTGTTTGTCCTGTATGCTCCCAACAAGATTGGGTGTCCTGCTTCCAAGCAGACTATTGTGCGTTGGATCAGAAGTACGATTCTGCACGCTCATACTACGGCTGGATTGCCGTTACCGACGTCGGTGAAGGCCCATTCCACTAAGAAGGTGGGCTCATCCTGGGCGGCTGCCCGGGGTCTCGGCATTGCAACTTTGCAGAGCAGCTACTTGGTCAGGGTCAAACACATTTGCTAAATTCTATAAGTTTGAAACCTTGGCCGATGAAGACCTCAAGTTCGGTCAATCGGTGCTGCAGGGTCATCCGCACTCTCCCGCCCGTACTGGAGCTTTGGTATAGACTATGGTTTTGATGCCATCCCCAGCATCCTCTAGGACGTATGAGAAAATAGAATTTTGATACCTACCGGTAAATCCTTTTCTCCTAGTCCATAGAGGATGCTGGGCGCCCGTCCCAGTGCTTTCTTTACCTGCAGTTTAGTTATTAGAATTACACAAGTTGTGTTATCTAAGTTTTCAGCATGTTGCTGCAATTGGTTCATGCCTGTTGGCGTGTGTTATGTTGAATGCCATGTGTGCGGCATGGTTGAGGGTGTGAGTTGATAGATATCTCACCACTAGTTTAAGTAATTCTTTCCCTCGAAATGTCAGTCTCCCTGGGCACAGTTCCTACAACTGAGGTCTGGAGGAGGGGCATAGAGGGATGAGCCAGTTCAAACCCAATGAAAAGTCTTTAGAGTGCCCATGTCTACTGCTGATCCCGTCTATACCCCATGGTCTTGATGTCGTCCCCAGCATCCTCTATGGACTAGGAGAAAAGGATTTACCGGTAGGTATCAAAAAAATCCTATTTTTTATTTTCAAATATAACATGCCACCACATGTTGGGCAGGCCCCCAATTCAGTACAGGAAAGGGGGCGCCAGGGCCAGCTCGAGGCATGTTTGACTCGAGCGGCCGCGCAGGGCGCCACCCTTAAAGGGCGCCGCACGCTGGCGCCGCTATGTTGGAGCCTGGAGCCGGCCCTGTCCTGAAGCCCGCAGCAGCTGTTCTCCACAGTGAGCTGTGCGCGCTATGCGGTGCCGGCATCTGATGTCAGACACCAGCGCCGCACGGTGCCGCACAGTTCTGTTTCAGGGAGCGGATCGCACAGCAGCACTCCTCCTCCTCCCTCACAGTCGGCACAGCAGGTACTGGGGGCATATGTGGCACTGTGGGGGGCATTTATCTGGCACTGTGGGGTCATTAATGTATCTGGCACTGTGGGGGTCATTAATGTATCTGGCACTGTGGAGGGCATTTCTGGCACTGTGGGGGGGGGGGCATTTCTGGCACTGTGGGGGGCATTTCTGGCACTGTGGGGGCATTTATCTGGCACTGTGGGGGTCATTAATGTATCTGGCACTGGGGGCATTTCTGGCACTGTGGGGGCCATTAATGTATCTGGCACTGTGGGGGAATTTCTGGCACTGTGTGGGCATTTATCTGGCACTGTGGGGGGCATTTATCTGGCACTGTGGGGGGCATTTCTGGCACTGTGGGGGGCATTTCTGGCACTGTGGGGGCATTTATCTGGCACTGTGGGGGTCATTAATGTTTCTGGCACTGGGGGCATTTCTGGTACTGTGGGGGTCATTAATGTATCTGGCACTGTGGGGGGCATTTCTGGCACTGTGGGGGCATTTCTGGCACTGTGGGGGGCATTAATGTATCCGGCACTGTGGGGGCATTTCTGGCACTGTGGGGGGCATTAATTTATCTGGCACTGTGGGGGCGTTTATCTGGCACTGTGGGGGCATTTATCTGGCACTGTGGCGGCATTTATCTGGCACTGTGGGGGGCATTAATGTGTCTGGCAATGTGGGGGCATATCTGGCACTGTGGGGGGGCATTAATGTACCTGGCACTGTGGGGGCATTTCTGGAACTGTGGGGTCATTTATCTATCTGGGACTCTGGGGGCATATCTGACACTGTGGGGGGCATTAATGTATCTGGCACTGTGGGGGCATATCTGACACTGTGGGGGGCATTTATGTATCTGGCACTGTGGGGGGCATTTATGTATCTGGCACTGTGGGGGGCATGTCATGTGCATCTGGCACTGTTGGGGGGCATGTCATGTGCATCTGGCACTGCTGGGGGGCATGTCATGTGTAGCTGGCATGGCTGGGGGGCATATCATGTAGTTTCCCGTGTCTCAGTGCAATACCTGGTGCAATGTGTCACAGTGCTCTGCCTGGCGCAAAGTGTATAACGTGCTCTGCCTGGCGCAAAGTGTATAACGTGCTCTGCCTGGCGCAAAGTGTATAACGTGCTCTGCCTGGCGCAAGTGTATAATGTGCACTACCTGTCGCAGTGTGTATAGGAGGTTCTACCTGGTGCAATGTGTATTAGCTGCACTACTGTATGGTGTAATGCGAATTGCCATTATTATGTGGCCACGCCCCTTCCCCACGAAGCAACGCCGCTAGATTTTTGCTGCACGCCGAAGGCGCGCACTGTCCATGATTTCGCCTGTGGAGCACCAAGCATTACTGTATGTACATAATTTTACCCTTCTAACTTAAAAATGTGCCCTCTCCGTGATCAGCACCCTGCCCTAAAAAAATCCTAGAGTGAACACTATCATGTGTATCTGGCACTGCTGCGGGGCATGTCATGTGTAGCTGGCACTGCTGCGGGGCATGTCATGTCTATCTGGCACTGCTGGGGGGTATATCATGTGTAGCTGGCACTGCTGGGGGGCATGTCATGTGTAGCTGGCAATGCTGGGGTGTATATCATGTCTATCTGGCACTGCTGGGGTGTATATCATGTCTATCTGGCACTGCACTACTGTAGACATTAGGGTGGTCATTCCGAATTGTTCACTCTGTAATTTTCTTCGCATCGCAGCGATTTTCCGCTAATTGTGTATGCGCAATATTCGCACTGCGATTGCGCCAAGTAAATTTGCTATGCAGTTAGGAATTTTACTCACGGCATTACGAGGTTTTTTCTTCGTTCTGGTGATCGTAATGTGATTGACAGGAAGTGGGTGTTTCTGGGCGGAAACTGGCCGTTTTATGGGAGTGTGTGAAAAAACGCTACCGTTTCTGGGAAAAACGCGGGAGTGGCTGGAGAAACGGAGGAGTGTCTGGGCGAACGCTGGGTGTGTTTGTGACGTCAAACCAGGAACGACAAGCACTGAACTGATCGCACTGGAAGAGTAAGTCTCGAGCTACTCAGAAACTGCAAATAAATTTCTATTCGCAATTTTGAGAACCTTTCGTTCGCAATTTTGATAAGCTACGATTCACTCCCAGTAGGCGGCGGCTTAGCGTGTGCAATGCTGCTAAAAGCAGCTTGCGAGCGAACAACTCGGAATCACCCTTATGTTGTATAAACAGGACATGCACACTTTAACCAACCCATCATTTCAGTGACAGGGTCTGCCACACGACTGTGACTGAAATGATGGGTTGGTTTGGACCCCCACCAAAAAAGAAGCAATTAATCTCTCCTTGCACAAACTGGCTCTACAGAGGCAAGATGTCCACCTCATCATCATCCTCCGATATATCACCGTGTACATCCCCCTCCTCACAGATTATCAATTCGTCCCCACTGGAATCCACCATCTCAGCTCCCTGTGTACTTTGTGGAGGCAATTGCTGCTGGTGAATGTCTCCACGGAGGAATTGATTATAATTCATTTTAATGAACATCATCTTCTCCACATTTTCTGGATGTAACCTCGTACGCCGATTGCTGACAAGGTGAGCGGCGGCACTAAACACTCTTTCGGAGTACACACTTGTGGGAGGGCAACTTAGGTAGAATAAAGCCAGTTTGTGCAAGGGCCTCCAAATTGCCTCTTTTTCCTGCCAGTATAAGTACGGACTGTCTGACGTGCCTACTTGGATGCGGTCACTCATATAATCCTCCACCATTCTTTCAATGGGGAGAGAATCATATGCAGTGACAGTAGACGACATGTCCGTAATCGTTGGCAGGTCCTTCAGTCCGGACCAGATGTCAGCATCAGCAGTCGTTTCAGACTGCCCTGCATCACCGCCAGCAGGTGGGCTCGGAATTCTGAGCCTTTTCCTCGCACCCCCAGTTGCGGGAGAATGTGAAGGAGGAGATGTTGACAGGTCGCGTTCCGCTTGACTTGACAATTTTCTCACCAGCAGTTCTTTGAACCCCTGCAGACTTGTGTCTGCCGGAAAGAGAGATCCAAGGTAGGTTTTAAATCTAGGATCGAGCACGGTGGCCAAAATGTAGTGCTCTGATTTCAACAGATTGACCACCCATAAATCCTTGTTAAGCGAATTAAGGGCTCCATCCACAAGTCCCACATGCCTAGCGGAATCGCTCTGTGTTAGCTCCTCCTTCAATGTCTCCAGCTTCTTCTGCAAAAGCCTGATGAGGGGAATGACCTGACTCAGGCTGGCAGTGTCTGAACTGACTTCACGTGTGGCAAGTTCAAAAGGTTGCAGAACCTTGCACAACGTTGAAATCATTCTCCACTGCGCTTGAGACAGGTGCATTCCACCTCCTATATCGTGCTCAGTTGTATAGGCTTGAATGGCCTTTTGCTGCTCCTCCAACCTCTGAAGCATATAGAGGGTTGAATTCCACCTCGTTACCACTTCTTGCTTCAGATGATGGCAGGGCAGGTTCAGGCGTTTTTGGTGGTGCTCCAGTCTTCTGTACGTGGTGCCTGTACGCCAAAAGTGTGCCGCAATTCTTCTGGCCACCGACAGCATCTCTTGCACGCCCCTCTCGTTTTTTAAATAATTCTGCACCACCAAATTCAAGGTATGTGCAAAACATGGGACGTGCTGGAATTTGCCCATATTTAATGCACACACAATATTGCTGGCGTTGTCCGATGCCACAAATCCACAGGAGAGTCCAATTGGGGTAAGCCATTCTGCGATGATCTTCCTCAGTTGCCGTAAGAGGTTTTTAGCTGTGTGCGTATTCTGGAAAGCGGTGATACAAAGCGTAGCCTGCCTAGGAAAGAGTTGGCGTTTGCGAGATGCTGCTACTGGTGCCGCCGCTGCTGTTCTTGCGGCGGGAGTCCATACATCTACCCAGTGGGCTGTCACAGTCATATAGTCCTGAGTCTGCCCTGCTCCACTTGTCCACATGTCCGTGGTTAAGTGGACATTGGGTACAACTGCATTTTTTAGGACACTGGTGAGTCTTTTTCTGAGGTCTGTGTACATTTTCGGTATCGCCTGCCTAGAGAAATGGAACCTAGATGGTATTTGGTACCGGGGACACAGTACCTCAAACAAGTCTATAGTTGGCTCTGCAGTAATGATGGATACCGGAACCACGTTTCTCACCGCCCAGGATGCCAAGGCCTCAGTTATCCGCTTTGCAGCAGGATGACTGCTGTGATATTTCATCTTCCTCGCAAAGGACTGTTGGACAGTCAATTGCTTGGTGGAAGTAGTAAAAGTGGTCTTACGACTTCCCCTCTGGGATGACCATCGACTCCCAGCAGCAACAACAGCAGCGCCAGCAGCAGTAGGCGTTACACGCAAGGATGCATCGGAGGAATCCCAGGCAGGAGAGGACTCGTCAGAATTGCCAGTGACATGGCCTGCAGGACTATTGGCATTCCTGGGGAAGGAGGAAATTGACACTGAGGGAGTTGGTGGGGTGGTTTGCGTGAGCTTGGTTACAAGAGGAAGGGATTTACTGGTCAGTGGACTGCTTCCGCTGTCGCCCAAAGTTTTTGAACTTGTCACTGACTTATGATGAATGCGCTGCAGGTGACGTATAAGGGAGGATGTTCCGAGGTGGTTAACGTCCTTACCCCTACTTATTACAGCTTGACAAAGGCAACACACGGCTTGACAAATGTTGTCCGCATTTCTGTTGAAATACTTCCACACCGAAGAGCTGATTTTTTTGGGTATTTTCACCAGGCATGTCAATGGCCCTATTCCTCCCACGGACAACAGGTGTCTCCCCGGGTGCCTGTCTTAAACAAACCACCTCACCATCAGAATCCTCCTGGTCAATTTCCTCCCCAGCGCCAGCAACACCCATATCCTCCTCATCCTGGTGTACTTCAACACTGACATCTTCAATCTGACTATCAGGAACTGGACTGCGGGTGCTCCTTCCAGCACTTGCAGGGGGCGTGCAAATGGTGGAAGGCGCATGCTCTTCACGTCCAGTGTTGGGAAGGTCAGGCATCGCAACCGACACAATTGGACTCTCCTTGTGGATTTGTGATTTCGAAGAACGCACAAATCTTTGCTGTGCTTTTGCCAGCTTAAGTCTTTACATTTTTCTAGCGAGAGGCTGAGTGCTTCCATCCTCATGTGAAGCTGAACCACTAGCCATGAACATAGGCCAGGGCCTCAGCCGTTCCTTGCCACTCCGTGTGGTAAATGGCATATTGGCAAGTTTACGCTTCTCCTCCGACGATTTTATTTTAGATTTTTGAGTCCTTTTTTTACTGATATTTGGTGTTTTGGATTTTACATGCTCTGTACTATGACATTGGGCATCGGCCTTGGCAGACGACGTTGATGGCATTTCATCGTCTCGGCCATGACTAGTGGTAGCTGCTTCAACACGAGGTGGAAGTCGATCTTGATCTTTCCCTATTTTTGGAACCTCAACATTTTTGTTCTCCATATTTTAATAGGCACAACTAAAAGGCACCTCAGGTAAACAATGGAGATGGATGGATACTAGTATACTTATGGATGACGAGTGACTGCCGACACAGAGGTAGCTACAGCCGTGGACTACCGTACTGCGTCTGCTAGTATAGACTGGATGATAATGATATAAAAAATATATATATATATATATCCCTACTGCAGGACAGGTATATATTATATAATGACGGACCTGCTGGACACTGTCAGCAGACTCCTAAACTACTAGTATGAAGAAGATAGAAAAAAAACCCCACCACAGGTAGGTATACAATTATGGACGAGTGACTGCCGACACAGAGGTAGCTACAGCCGTGGACTACCGTACTGCGTCTGCTAGTATAGACTGGATGATAATGATATAAAAATATATATATATATATCACTACTGCAGGACAGGTATATATTATATAATGACGGACCTGCTGGACACTGTCAGCAGACTCCTAAACTACTAGTATGAAGAAGATAGAAAATAAAAACCCACCACAGGTAGGTATACAATTATGGACGAGCGACTGCCGACACAGAGGTAGCTACAGCCGTGGACTACCGTACTGCGTCTGCTAGTATAGACTGGATGATAATGATATAAAAAATATATATATATATATATATATATATCACTACTGCAGGACAGGTATATATTATATAATGACGGACCTGCTGGACACTGTCAGCAGACTCCTAAACTACTAGTATGAAGAAGATAGAAAAAAAAAACCACCACAGGTAGGTATACAATTATGGACGAGCACTGCCGACACAGAGGTAGCTACAGCCGTGGACTACCGTACTGCGTCTGCTAGTATAGACTGGATGATAATGATATAAAAAATATATATATATCACTACTGCAGGACAGGTATATATTATATAATGACGGACCTGCTGGACACTGTCAGCAGACTCCTAAACTACTAGTATGAAGAAGATAGAAAAAAAAACCCCACCACAGGTAGGTATACAATTATGGACGAGCACTGCCGACACAGAGGTAGCTACAGCCGTGGACTACCGTACTGCATCTGCTAGTATAGACAGGATGATAATGATATAAAAAATATATATCACTACTGCAGGACAGGTATATATTATATAATGACGGACCAGCTGGACACTGTCAGCAGACTCCTAAACTACTAGTATGAAGAAGATAGAAAAAAAAACCCACCACAGGTAGGTATACAATTATGGACGAGCACTGCCGACACAGAGGTAGCTACAGCCGTGGACTACCGTACTGCGTCTGCTAGTATAGACTGGATGATAATGATATAAAAAATATATATATATCACTACTGCAGGTATATATTATAATATAATGAATGACGGACCTGCTGGACACTGTCTGTCAGCAGAATGCGTTTATAGAATAAAAAAAAAAAACACCACACGAGTGTTTAACTTTTTCAGGCAGACAATATACTGGTGGTCACTGGTCAGTCACACTGGCAGCAAAAGTGTGCACTGTTATGTACTCCTGCTATAACTGCTCCCCAGTCTCCCCCACAATTAAGCTGTGTGAGCAGTGAGCACTCAGCACAGTCAGATATACATAGATGATATTATCAATCATGCAGCACACTGAGGCTGAGCACAGATATGGTATGTGACTGTGTATCGTTTTTTTTCAGGCAGAGAACGGATTTTAAATAATAAATAAAACTGGTGGTCACTAGTATAACTATCAGCAAAACTCTGCACTCTCTGAGTACTCCAGTCCTAATGCTCCCCAAAATTACTAAAATTAAATTACTAGTAAATCAAGTGTCTCACTCTCTATCTAAACGGAGAGGACGCCAGCCACGTCCTCTCCCTATCAATCTCAATGCACGTGTGAAAATGGCGGCGACGCGCGGCTCCTTATATAGAATCCGAGTCTCGTGATAGAATACGAGCCTCGCGAGAATCCGACAGCGGGATGATGACGTTCGGGCGCGCTCGGGTTAACCGAGCAAGGCGGGAAGATCCGAGTCTGCCTCGGACCCGTGTAAAAAGGCTGAAGTTCGGGGGGGTTCGGATTCCGAGGAACCAAACCCGCTCATCTCTAATTCCGAGTTGATCGCTCGCAAGCTGCTTTTAGCAGCTTTGCACACGCTAAGCCGCCGCCTACTGGGAGTGAATCTTAGCTTATCAAAATTGCCAACGAAAGATTAGCAAAATAGAGAATAGACACTTCTTAGCAGTTTCTGAGTAGCTCCACACTTACTCGGCATCTGCGATCAGTTCAGTGTTTGTCGTTCCTAGTTTGACGTCACAAACACACCCAGCGTTCGACCAGACACTCCTCCGTTTCTCCAGCCACTCCCGCGTTTTTCCCAGAAACGGTAGCGTTTTTTCGCACACACCCATAAAACGGCCTGTTTCCGCCCAGAAACACCCACTTCCTGTCAATCACATTACGATCACCAGAACGAAGAAAAAACCTCGTAATGCCGTGAGTAAAATACCTAACTGCATAGCAAATTTACTTGGCGCAGTCGCACTGCGGACATTGCGCATGCGCATTAGCGACTAATCGCTCCGATGCGAGAAAAAAATGCAGAGCGAACAACTCGGAATGACCCCCATGGTTTTGCCCAACTGCTAACAAAAATCCTGCTGCGATCAACTCAGAATTACCCCCATTGTGTGTAAGGAACACTACTGTGTGTGAAAATATATTTATTTATAGTTTGATAATATGAAGTAGCGAGGCCCGCCCACTTTTCCAGAGGCCCCACCTGCTTTCCAGAGGCCACACCCACTTTCCCAGGAGGGCGCGCGCATAGAGTATGGAAGTGGGGCGCTTTGATATTTTCTCGCTCAGGGTGCTAGTAGGCCTGGAGCCAGCCCTGGGGGGCGCCAAAACATACCCTTGCTCCGGGCACCATGGCGCCTAGCTACACCTCTGTGTGTGGCTATGGGGCAGTGTGTGTGTGTGTGGCTGTAGGCCAATGTGTCTGTGTGTGTGACTATTGAGCAGTTTGTGTGTGTGTGTGTGTGTGTGTGTGTGTGTGTGTGTGTGTGTGTTTGTGGGGGGGCTATGAATGTGTGTGTGTGTGTGTGTGTGTGTGTGTGTGTGTGTGAAAATATGTAACTGCTTTGGGACCCGTTTACATTTGAATGTAAATAAATTTTATGACACGCCTGTCAGATCTAGCAGTACAGTACACGTCTGCTTGAAAGCCACACACATGCGCCATGGTTTCACAATCTCCTCGAAATGCTTTTTCGCAAGTATATTAGTCATACCTCTCAACTGTAGAAAGAGGTGCCTGAATTAAGGGGCATGGCTTCCTGGGTAGGGGGCGTGGTCATGCCCCTGTTTTCACCTCTGTGGGTGCATACATAGCGCTCTGTGAGCAGCTGGTATGCCCCCTATTCCTTTCTCCCAGTGAACAGACGCTGTGCGCATGTGCAAAACTTCTATTCACTGCTGCTCTGCTAAGCAGGGCAGCGAGTGATAGGAGCCTCCCAACTCCCCACCCCCCCACCGCGGGACACTGCTGCCAGCGGGAGAGATAGTGGGACAGTCCCAGTATAACGGGACTGCTCCGCCAAAATTGGGACAGTTGGGAGGTATGTATAATACCCCTTTCACATCACACAAATAACCCGGTATCGACACGGCATATTGCCGTGTCGAAACGGGTCAGTGTGCGATGTGAAAGCACTTTGGCCGAATTAGCGGGTCGCCTGACCCGGTAATTCAACCCGGTTAAAAAGAATGGTTATTACCGGGTTGAATACCGGGTCAGGTGCAGTGTGAATGGGAGCCGTTTCGATGCAACACGGCTCCCATTCACAGCATAGGGAGAGGCGGCGCAGGAGATGAGCTTATCTCCCAGCGCCACCTCCACCCCCGCCCCTGCTGCTGCTGCGCCCCCCCCTGCTGCTATGGCAACCGACCCAGTATATTGCCGGGTTGGAAAGCCAGCAGAGAAGAGCAAATGCCGGATCCCACTCGGTAAGGACACGTTTCTCTTACCGGGTGGGATCCGGCATTTGCGATCTGAAAGCGGCATTAGTTGTTAGTCCAGGTATAACCACTGGTGCTGAGGGAGGAGTGGCGGTACAAATTAACCGGGCTTGCTGGAGTGGCCTGGTGGAAGACAGGTCTGCCGTCCCTCTCTTCCCCCTTCTGAGTATACATACCTTGATCCAGGAAGCAGGCCCTCCTACTCTGCAGCACCATCTTCCCAGTGACAAGATGGCACAGCACAGTTCAAACAAAGACTCTGGCACTGTGCCAGAGTGTTTGCTCTCTAGTGCACATCCGCCATCTCCAGGCTGAGGAGGAGGTACCCACTTCCCAGATCAAGCATGTCCCACCTGATCTGAATGGCGCCCCCTTGTGGAGCGCACAATTGTTTTTTTTTTTTTTTTTAAATTGTTTATTTTAATTTTTAGGTTATAAACATCACCACAGCTCCCCACCACACGTGGGGTGAGCTGTTGTCGTGTAACAAATACAACCAAAGACAGAGATATAACCTTGGAACAAAGATCATGCGGTTCCCAGCTTGCGACAAGAAAGAGAGGAGGTAAACAAGGAGAAAAAGATAACATATGAATCATTAATCATACATTTGTTAAAACGAGAAGCATTTATGGATTATACCTCTGGGTGGAGAAAAAAAAAAAAAAAAAAGACCCTACTGTCGGATGGGAACCGGAGATTACGCACTTAACTATGGCATTAGAAAGACGGAGTCTAAGGAGAGAAAGAAAGAGCATGAAGAGAGAGAAGGGGGAACGGGACAAGACAGGATGGGAATAGAATAGGGGGGGGGGGAAGACCCAGGTTTGGGGGGGCGCCGCCAGTGCGCCTCCTCAATCCGCTGACCTCGTATAGGGCGTTAGTGTAAAAAGGGAAAGTGCTACCTGAGGGACACGAAGAGATCACATTTAAGGGCGAGCTTGTTACTACTCGTCAGGATAGGAGATCACCGAATTCAGAGCAGGAGAGCCATCGAGCTCCCGGGGGACCGTAATCCACTTGCGGGAGCCTGTGAGTCGAACCATAGTTCCCAGTTCAGGAGAAACTGGAAAGATCTATTATGGAGGTATGCAGTGATTTTTTCCATGCTTGCGAGATACCATACTTTATTGATGACCTGTTTAATAGGGGGGGGCTCCCTCTGTTTCCATTGAAGGGCAATTGAGCATCTAGCCGCGTTTAGAATCTGTGTCAGTAGTTTACCGGAGTTTGGGGGTGCGTTAGTAATGGGGAGGCCTAGCAGGAAGGACCAAGGGGCTTTTTGTACTTGGGTCTGGAGTACTGCACTCAACAGGCGTGCGACTGCATCCCAGAATATTGTGATTTTAGGGCACGTCCACCAAATGTGGAGGAAAGAGCCGTATTCCCCGCATTCTCTCCAGCACATGGGTGATGAGGATGGAAACATTTTGTGGAGTCTTGAGGGGACAAGATACCACCTGTATAGTATTTTATATGCATTTTCCTTTACCAGGGTTGAGATAGAGGACTTCGCGACCGCAGTGAAGATGTCCGACCAGTCATAGTCCTCAGGCACCGGTCCTAGATCCCGTTCCCACTGGAGTACGAAGGCCGGGGTCGTCTTCTGGTCCTGAGTCTGGAGAAGGGAGTACAGCAGAGAGATGATTCCCCGCTCGAGTGGTTTGTGATAACACTAGGACTCCAGCGTGGTGAGAGGTTGGAACGGGGACGAGTTTGATAAAGAAGTGACAAAGTGTCTCAGCTGGAAATAGGTGAAAGGGTTCGCCTCCGGGAAGTCAAATTTCGTCATGATGTCCGATAGAGGAGCGCAGGTTCCATCGGAGAGCATGTCCAGAGCAAAGCGGATGTTCCGTTCCACCCATGGACCCGAGCGGGTCAGTGACTGACCCGGTGCGAAAGAAGGGTTGTCCCATAAGGGGGTAAGCGCCGAAGGAGATGACAGTAAGTGAAAGCGTCGCGTGCAATAGTCCCAGATCTGACAGGTGAAATCTAGCACCGGGTGCAATTGTAGGTGGGGAGATCTAGTTCTGGGAGGGGATAGGAGTAGGGATGACAAAGATGGGATGTGGCTAAGTGCCGTCTCCAGCTGAAGCCAGCGTAAAGTTTGTGTAGGGGCGAACCAGGTTACCGCCTGGCTGAGATGGGAGGCCAAATAATATAGACGGATGTCTGGGAAACCTCTACCCCCTTCCTGCACTGGTTTGCGCAGAGTTGAAAAGCCTATTCTAGGCACCTTGTTACTCCACACAAATCGGAGCATCCATGAGTGGACTTGTGCTAAGACAGATTCCGGAACCTTCACTGGTAGTGTCTGAAACAAATAAAGTAAGCGGGGGACAATGTTCATTTTCAGAGCTACAATGCGACCCAGCCAGGAAATAATTAGTGATTGCCATTTATGGAGGTCGGCTTTAAGGTTATTGAGCAGTGGCGAAAAGTTTTCCTTATATAGATCTCCGTAGCGGCGTGTAATAAAGATCCCCAGATAACGAATTTTAGAAGCGCACCAGGTGAATTTAAAGTTGCTTTGCAGGTGGGATAATCGGGGAGGGGGGATGTGGAAGGGGAGAGCCTCCGTTTTGGACCAGTTAACTTTGTACCCCGAGACTTGGCCATATTCAAGGAGGAGGTCAAAAAGGTTCGGCAAAGAAGTATGTGGCGAGGAAAGCGATAGGAGGACATCGTCTGCAAACAGCGAGATTTTGTAAGTAGAACCCCCCACCCTCAGCCCCCCGATGTCGGGCGAGGCTCGGATGCGGGCTGCTAATGGCTCTATAACTAAAGCAAAGATCAGAGGCGAGAGTGGGCAGCCCTGTCTGGTTCCGTTGGAGATAACTAGAGGGTCCGACTGCACTCCATTCACAGATACTCTGGCGGAAGGGCTCGAGTACAAGGCCTGGATTCCTGTGAGAAATTCCCCCTGGAAGCCGAAATGGGCAAGAGTTTCGAATAGAAAGGGCCAACCTATCCTGTCAAACGCCTTCTCCGCGTCCAGAGAAAGCAAAAGAGCAGGAGTGTGCGTAAGATTGATGTAGTGAGCAAGACTAACAACACGTCTTGTGTTGTCTCGGGCTTGGCGGCCGGGGATAAATCCCACCTGATCATTATGGACTAGGTGTGGCAATACACTATTCAGTCGGAGGGCTAAGATTTTTGCGTAGATCTTGATATCCGAGTTGAGTAGCGAGATAGGTCTATAGTTAGCGCAAATAGAAGCGTCTTTACCGTCCTTGGGAATAACTATAATTTTAGCCTCCAGAGCCGATTTGGAGAAAGAAGCCCCCTGTAGAACAGCGTTGAAGAGGGATGAAAGGTGGGGTGCAAGTTGGGGAAGAAAAGTCTTGTAATAGGCGGCCGTAAAGCCGTCTGGGCCCGGCGCCTTGGTAAGTTTTAGGGCTTTAACCACGGTGGCGATTTCTTCGTCGGAGATCTTTGAGTTTAATCCTGCAGCGTCCAATGGGCTCAGACAAGGCAGTTGGCAGTGGGATAGGAAGGTGCGGATGGCCTCATGAAAGTCCGGATTCGATTGAGTGGGCCCATGGGCATTGTACAGCTTTTCGTAGAAGCGCGAGAAAGCTTCAGTAATACCTTTAGGATCAGCTGTTTTCTTGCCAGAGGAGGACTGGATAGATAAGACGTTGTTCCTAGAAAGTTTAGCCCGAAGTCTAGAAGCTAGTAGTCGGTCAGCTTTATCCCCTCTTTCGTAAAAGGACTGATTAAGCCATTTCAGGCTAGTCTCTACCTTCGCTGTCAGGAGCATGTTTAGTTCCCCCTTGGCCGCGGACAAGGACGAGAGATCTGCTTCGGACCCTGTTTTTTTGTGTTTTTGTGAGAGGGACGCCACTAAGTCCGAGAGCTCCCGGATGCGTTTGGATCTGGTCCTCTTGTTATAAGATGAGGCACTAATCAGGCTTCCGCGTATTGCTGCTTTGTGGGCGTCCCATAATAACATAGGGGAAATAGATGGGGATGTATTTGTTTTAAAGTAGTGTAAGATTTCGGTAGTTATGTGAGCTTTTGTTTGAGGGTTCAGAAGGAGTCTGTCATTCAGCCTCCAAACAGGGTGCCGGGCGGGAGGATGCGGGCCAGGGACGTCCACAGAAACCGGGCCGTGGTCTGACCATGTGCTAGGGTGGATGGAGGCGTCAAGGATACATTGGGCTGGCTCCGCGCTTAGGAATATCATGTCCAATCTTGTGTAAACATCGAAGATGGGGGAGTAATATGTGTAATCCCTAGCGTTTGACTCCTTCGCTCTCCAGGTGTCGAAGAGGAGGTGTTGTGACAGCAGATGGTTTAGAGCGGTTGCGTTGCGCGAGTGAGAGGAGCGCATGGATCTAGGCAGAGGTTTTGATCTGTCCAGGTCGCTATCCAGAGTCATATTAAAGTCCCCCCCCAACACCACGCTGCCGTTTCTGTGCAAGGCTAAGAGGCTATTTAGGGAGCGGAAGAAAGGGGCCTGAAGCTGGTTTGGAGCATATACGTTCAAGAACGTGTAGGGGGATCCGTTTAGCAACCCTACTAACAGCAAGTATCTGCCTTCAGGGTCCCTCAGTATTTCAGAGGGGGTAAAATCTAGGTGGCTGGCAAAGAGTATAGAGACCCCCTTCTTTTTGCGCATGGTGTCGCAGGCATGGAAAGATTGTGGAAAAGATTTTGATCTAAGTTCGGGATGCGACTTACCCGAGAAGTGGGTCTCCTGTAGAAATACGATGTCTCCCCTAAGTTGTTTAAGGGACTGGAATAAAAAAGAGCGTTTACGTGGGCTGTTTAATCCCCTCGTGTTCAGGGAAGTTATTCTAAGAACCATGGTGTTGAGGTGGAGCACGATTCCTGTGGAAGCGCATCAGCGGGACCCCTGGGGAGAGAGGGGAAAGGAAAGGGGAGGAAATCAGAGAAAGAGGGGGAGAGAGAATAAGAGTACAGATGATGTATAGGCAAAGATTAGTACCAGTAACTTGATAACAGAGAGAATCCATTCTCACTAGTCGGACCCAAGGAAGAAGGAGACCCGCAGGTCCAGTTCGTCCGACGTCGACCTCGGAGGTCGGGTGGGGGGTGGATGAACCCGGCCGATCAGAGAGGAGACCGGGTCCCGTGTGTGAACAAACTCAATTTAAATGCATATATTGAGACTTATAGGCCAGAGGAGCTAACGGGGAAGGGAGGAGAGGGGGGGAAGGGGGGAGTGGAAGGGGGTGAGCCGCATATTACGGTTGGTAGGCAGAAGGAACCAACAGGGGGGGGGGAGAAGAGCAAGTTCGAGGGAATTGAAGGTAAACATGGTATGTCCATTACGAAGTAACAGTAGTGACATCGGGATCAGCTTAGATTAAGAAAAGAGGGTTCGGCCCAATCGGGCCACCCGGGGCAGGAGCCCGCGCGGCCAGGCGCGTAGGTCCCTGCCCCAAGGGCCCGGGAAGGCCCACCCAAAACATATCCACCAAAACATCAAACGGTCAACAGCAGTTATCTAGAGGGCTCCTCGCCATCGAACGGGGGGTGAATGAACCCAGCCGATCGGAGAGGAGGCCGGGTCCCGTGTAGGAACCCAGGGTAAACACGGCGTGGCAGTCACAAGGCAACAATAACAACATTAATGGTAATATAAAGTAATAAGAAAGAGGCCGCGGCCCAGTCGGGCCACCCGGGACAGTAGCCCCCGCGGTCAGCCGCGCGAAGCCCCTGCCCCAGGGGCCCGAGAAGGCCCGCCCGCCAGACATGCAGCAGGACAATAAACAGTAAACCATTGTTACACAGAGGATCCAGCACCCCATGCGAGCCTCAGCAAAGTACAACGAGTCCCCCTGAGGTACGCTGAGGGCCCGTTTGGGCATCGCGTCCCTGTAAGGCCTACAACATATGTCGGCTCATGTATCCAAAGAGGCGCGCGGTGACGGTCCAACTGTGCTCCAATCTGGAGGTGGGGCCGTGAGGAGAAGGGAGGTGTTGACTGGTAGAGGTCGCTGAGAGGTGGCCGGAGGGTCGGAGATGTTTAGTTGACGGAGCAATTGTAGGGCTTCGTCAGGAGATCTGGCAGAGAGGAATTTACCGTCCGCCCTGACCTGGAGGGCAAAGGGAAAGCCCCATCTATATCTGATGTTGTTGTCTCTCAGGGCTTTGGTTATGTCCTTTAGTTCCCGCCTCCTATTCAGCGTAACCGGTGACAGGTCCTGGAAGATTGAAAGATCGGAGCCTTCGAAGGAGGTAACCGGAGACCTCCGGGCTTTGGCGAAAACTTGGTCTTTGACCGCAAAGTAGTGAAACCGTAGAATCACATCTCTCGGTGTTTTAGCATCCTGAGATCTAGGGCGCAGGGCTCTGTGAGCTCTATCTAGGAGTAACATGTCGTCCGGAACGGAGGGAGCAAGAGTGCGGAAGAGGCGGAGCAGGTAATCCGTGAGGTGGGTTTGCTCCACCGTCTCGGGAACGTTGCGGATTCGAAGATTGTTCCGACGGCCTCTGTTGTCCAAATCTTCTTGTTTATCCGCCAACAGCATAACATCGGTACGCATTTGAGTCATCTCCTGTTCCGATTCTTGTTGAAAGGCGATGAGCTCCTCTTGTTTTCTTTCGATGGCATCAACTCTGGAGCCCAGGTTGTCCACATCGTTTTTCAGGCCCGAGACAGCCTCCTGCACCTCCGCGCGGATTGATTTTTTTAATGTTGCGCATTTCGGACAAGAGGAGGGCGACGTCTGCTTTTGTGGCGGGTGTAGAGGAAGAGTCATCTTCTGAGTCCCGGTCAGAGGTGGGTGGGGGTGAGGCAGTTTTCCGAGTGGAGGATGGGGTAGAGTTCTTGAAGTAGCCCACCAAGTTATGGGCGTTCGTCTTTTTCCCCCCTTTAGGCATCGTGATGGAGAGGGGTGAGAAAGATTGGTAGTCAACACCTGGACAGGTATGGGGGAGCTCCTAAAGCATTAGAATGGCACACGGGACCCGGTGCGTTACATGGCAAGATCACATGTTGGACGGTTCACAGGAGGGTGGCCCGCAGAGCCCGATCAAGTGCACCGATGTGGTAAGGAACACCCCCGAACCTCCAGCTAGTTTAGGATCTCCCAGGGTCCCTGTCAGGGTGACCTGATGGGCCGCTTCCGTTGTCTGTGTGGGCGTAAGAGGTGGCGCCCTGGGGGTGCCCCTGGCGGTATCAGTGTTCGTAGGCCCTTAGTTATATGTCGTCTAACCGTAGTGAATGATTAGAGGGGGGAGAGCACTTGCCGGGTAGTGTGTCGCCCCAGCTGCTGAGCGTTGCGGTGCCCCGTCGGCCGGATGTATGAGGCAGTGCAGCCAGATGGGGGGACAGCGCCTATAAGGTGAGCTTGGACCAAAAGGTCCTGTTCTGTGGGAGCACAGTCCAAGCGCAGCACCGCGAATCTGGGGAGGATAGGTGAAGGGTTAGGTAATTGCCCAGGCTCTCACCCCCCGCAGCTGTGCAGGTTTACACTGTGCTTATATATTCCGGGGCCCAGGAGGGGGATATTAATGTAAGGGGAGAGCAGCCACGGCGTCTCCACATAGGATTCCTCAGTGGATCTACAGCTGCGCCAGGCCTCTGCTAATATGTCTGCAGTGTATCCCGCCGACCCGTCTGGCAGGCCAGTGTTTAATTTAATTTGCTCCCCAGCCGGGGAGGTGAGCAGGGCCAGAGGAAGCTCCTGAGTCGGATGTCAGGGGCGGGTGACGATGCCGGCAGACCGATCCCAAGACAGGGCCCGTCAGGCCGGCAGTATGGAGCCAGGAGCTACACCCGTGGTTATGTTTGTGGTGTGTCGGAGCAGCGGGGAGGGATAGAGAGCTGTGGTGAGACGCTGGGAAGCACCAGCGTATGACTCACCCGCCGCACGGGGCCGCCGCCGTCCGCCGCTCACAGCTCCGTCTTCCTCGAACGCAGAGGTCCCCGGCAAGCTCCGGTTCGGGGGGGGGGAAGGTATCTCCCTCCGCCTGTCTGTAGTCCCCGCCGGTGCATGATGGGCTCGTCCTCCGGGTTGCGCCGTCTGCAGGTCTGTACCGGATGAGGGGGGGGGGGAAACCGAACTCCAGCCCCCGGCTTCTGGTGGAGGGGAAGGCCGCAACCCGCGGGAACCCTTAGAAGGGCTCCCCGGCTCCGCGACCGAAACCCCTCGCCCTGGGTGACAAAGGGCACAGGTATCTCTATTTGTGCGCCTGTGGGGTTCTGCAAAACCCTGATTATAGCAGGTATGTGTGTGGGGCTGCAGGAGCTCACATGGAACGCTTCCTCTCAGCACACCAGCCAGGCCACGCCTCCACAATTGGTTTTTAATATATATTTTTTCTAGGGGATGTGGACATGTCCCCTATTTAGGATGCACTCCCATCAGTACCGTGGCCCTGTGCTACTCCCTGGATATAACAAGGAAAATGAACAGGATTACCAGGATTTCTACCTTATCAAATTGGTTCTGCCCACTCTAAAGACATTAGAGGGAGTACAGGCTGCTGAAGTTTCGTCCAAGGACTTTATTAAAGTGTTCCTTAGTGGTGTACTGCATGGATTTTTATGTCAACATTAGAAAAGCATACAGCATGCAGGCTTCTCCGTATACGCCACATTAAATATTAGGCTGCACTATAATACTATTATAATAGGGACGCCAAGTCACCTCAACCCCCGCTCTGACCCACCCTATACCCTCTATATTCTGTTACAGCCAACTCACTCCTGGTTCTGTCCCACCCCAACTCCCAACTATCACTGTCCACTGTTCTGTCCCACCCTGCCCACTCTGTTCTGCTCTGTGCTCTATCCCATTCCACACCTCCATCTCAACACCCCCCCCCCCCCACCTCTTGATCTGCTGTATTGTCCAGTGCCATTTTAAAAGCATTGTAGGCCCTGGGAAAAACAATGCACTGGGGTCCCTACCTACCCATTCAAGGGAAAACCCATAAATTACCACATCTGCGGTCCTGTGTCTTGTTTCCCCATGTTTACATTAGGGATGAGAAGGTTTGGATCTCAGAGATCCGAACCCCACCGAACTTCACGATCCGAGCCGGGATCCAAGTCCGGCTCGGGACTTCCCACCAGACTCGGATCCCAGATCAAGGCAAAACATCATCATCCCACTGTCGGATTCTCACAGGTTTTGGATTCCATATAAGGAGCCGTGTGTCGCCGACATTTTCACTCCGGACTTGGAGAGTGAGGAAGACAGACCTCTGTCTGTCTGTGGGTGGTAGCGTACAGGAGTGCTGCTGTCAAGTGCTGTTCCGGGGTGGTGTCCTGTGTTGTTAGGGGTGATGCTATCTTGTGCTGTTCTGGAGTGGTGTCCTGTGCTGGAGTACTGCAGTGTTAGGGGTGCTGCTTTCTTGTGCTGTACAGGGGTGTTGTTCTGGGGTGTTCTGTATATGCCCCACAGTGCCAGATACACATTATATGCCCCCACAGTGCCAGATACACATAATATTCCCCCACAGTGCCAGATACACATAATATGCCCCCACAGTGCCAGATACACATATACCCCCAGTAGTGCAGTGCCAGATACACATTATATGCCCCCATAGTGCCAGATACACATTATATGCCTCAACAGTTCCAGATACACATTATATGCCCCCACAGTGCCAGATACACATGATATGCCCCCACAGTGCCAGATACACATTATATGCCTCAACATTTCCAGATACACTTTATATGCCCCCACAGTGCCATATACACATAATATGCTCCCACAGTGCCAGATACACATAATATGCCCCCACAGTGCTAGATACACATAATATGCCCCCACAGTGCAACATACTCTAATATGCCCCCACAGTGCCAGAAACACATACTGTAATATGCCCTCACACAGTCAGATACACCTGTGCCCCCACAGTGCCAGATACATATGTGGCCCCACAGTGTCAGATACACATAATATGCCCCAGCATTGCCAGATACACATGTGCCCCACAGTTCCAGAAACACATAATATTCCCCCACATTGTCAGATACATGTGTCCCCACAGTGCTAGATACACATAATATGCCCCTACATTGTCAGATACACGTGCCCCCACAGTGCCAGATACATGTGCTCCCCACAGTGCCAGATACACGTGCCCCCCACAGTGCCAGATACACGTGCCCCCCACAGTGCCAGATACACGTGCACCCAGAGTGCCAGATACATGTGACCCCAGAGTGCCAGATACACATGCCCCCAGAGTGCCAGGAGGGAAACCTGAGTCCTATCAGTGGCTGTGCCGATGAGGGGGAGTGCTGTGGGTGGACACAGTGAGCACAAAGTGTCACAGTGAGCACAAAGTTTTGCCCAACTCTCTCTGCACATGTTATATCTGCCCCCCCTGCAGTGCACATGGTTTTGCCCAACTGCTAAAAAATGTCCTGCTGCGATCAACTCAGAATTACCCCCACTGTCCTGTTCGTATTCTGGCTGCTGGTTCTGCTGTTGTTTAAGAGGGAAAGCTAGTTATATCAGTGTGGTCTGGTCAGGGTGGGGCCCTGACAAAGTGGGGCCCGGGGTACAGTATGCCCTGCATCCCCACTTGATCTGGCTATGGCCCTATGAAGAGGGATTCCCCCCTCCCCACAGACCCCGCACCATCATCAGACTGCACCCTTATTAGGGCTGCTTCCATAAATTTCCCAGGCATGTTTTCCAACCCAATCCACCCTTGCACACAGCCCCATAGCCACACACACACACGCTTGTTCATGTACAGTATTGTGTTTCCACATACTCTAAGTGGCCACAAGAAACGCATGTACTAGCCATAGGTAGTTGTGCCTTCTAACCAATGCAGGGGAATTGCACTGATGATCACTTTTGAATGTATATATCTCTGATTTCTTTGTATTTATTTTTTCAAAGTATATAACAGGGACATGATAATTAGTGATGAGCACCGGAAATTTTTCGGGTTTTGTGTTTTGGTTTTGGGTTCGGTTCCGCGGCCGTGTTTTGGGTTCGAACGCGTTTTGGCAAAACCTCACCGAATTTTTTTTGTCGGATTCGGGTGTGTTTTGGATTCGGGTGTTTTTTCAAAAAACCCTAAAAAACAGCTTAAATCATAGAATTTGGGGTTCATTTTGATCCCAAAGTATTATTAACCTCAATAACCATAATTTCCACTCATTTTCAGTCTATTCTGAACACCTCACACCTCACAATATTATTTTTAGTCCTAAAATTTGCACCGAGGTCGCTGGATGGCTAAGCTAAGCGACCCAAGTGGCCGACACAAACACCTGGCCCATCTAGGAGTGGCACTGCAGTGTCATGCAGGATGGCCCTTCCAAAAAACACTCCCCAAACAGCACATGACGCAAAGAAAAAAAGAGGCGCAATGAGGTAGCTGTGTGAGTAAGCTAAGCGACCCTAGTGGCCGACACAAACACCTGGCCCATCTAGGAGTGGCACTGCAGTGTCACGCAGGATGGCCCTTCCAAAAAACACTCCCCAAACAGCACATGACGCAAAGAAAAAAAGAGGCGCAATGAGGTAGCTGTGTGAGTAAGCTAAGCGACCCTAGTGGCCGACACAAACACCTGGCCCATCTAGGAGTGGCACTGCAGTGTCACGCAGGATGGCCCTTCCAAAAAACACTCCCCAAACAGCACATGACGCAAAGAAAAAAAGAGGCGCAATGAGGTAGCTGTGTGAGTAAGCTAAGCGACCCTAGTGGCCGACACAAACACCTGGCCCATCTAGGAGTGGCACTGCAGTGTCACGCAGGATGGCCCTTCCAAAAAACACTCCCCAAACAGCAGCACATGACGCAAAGAAGAAAAAAAAGAGGCGCAATGAGGTAGCTGTGTGAGTAAGCTAAGCGACCCTAGTGGCCGACACAAACACCTGGCCCATCTAGGAGTGGCACTGCAGTGTCACGCAGGATGGCCCTTCCAAAAAACACTCCCCAAACAGCACATGACGCAAAGAAAAAAAGAGGCGCAATGAGGTAGCTGTGTGAGTAAGCTAAGCGACCCTAGTGGCCGACACAAACACCTGGCCCATCTAGGAGTGGCACTGCAGTGTCACGCAGGATGGCCCTTCCAAAAAACACCCCCCAAACAGCACATGACGCAAAGAAAAATGAAAGAAAAAAGAGGTGCAAGATGGAATTGTCCTTGGGCCCTCCCACCCACCCTCAGGGCCGGCAACAGAAATCTTGGGGCCCATTACACTGATATCTCTGCGGGGCCCCCCTCTTGCCCCCTGACCCATACACAACCCTCCCTGCATGTGCCAATAAATATGCATGCAGATACATCCATATGTGCCTGCCCGCAGCCCGCCCCAAACCCAAAAGCCCAAACCAAACCGAAATACACAAACATGTTGGAGTTGGAGAGATCCTTACCAGCAGCACACAACCGCTGGTGCCGCTAATTAACCAGCTCCTCCGAGTGACAATCTGCCAGCAGTCCCAGTCCTGCAGTACTGTCCGAGTCTGTCCTGTGCCGCTCCTGCTTGGCGCTCTTGCTCCTCACACACAGCAGAGACACAGGGCGGAGTGCGGTGAGGACTTGAAGAGGAGAGGGCGGTCCGGACCAGCGTCCTGCTGTGTGACTAGTGGTGCAACGTCAGTGCACTGCACATGGCACGGCCGGGGACTGGCTCAGCCTCAGGCTGACAGCTGACTTGGGGCTAGGGGCAGTGCACTGAGGGGTGACCACAGGGCTCGGGCGGCCTGCAGCCTGCGAGATGCCGTGAGTTATATTATAATTTTACATTTATGATTACATGCTGCCGCCGCTGGACCTTGGGGCCCCTCACAATGACGGGGCCCGGGACGAGTGTCCCCTTTGACCCCCCCTGTCGCCGGGCCTGCCCACCCTTATGTTGTATAAACAGGACATGCACACTTTAACCAACCCATCATTTCAGTGACAGGGTCTGCCACACGACTGTGACTGAAATGACGGGTTGGTTTGGACCCCAACCAAAAAAGAAGCAATTAATCTCTCCTTGCACAAACTGGCTCTACAGAGGCAAGATGTCCACCTCATCATCATCCTCCGATATATCACCGTGTACATCCCCCTCCTCACAGATTATCAATTCGTCCCCACTGGAATCCACCATCTCAGCTCCCTGTGTACTTTGTAGAGGCAATTGCTGCTGGTCAATGTCTCCACGGAGGAATTGATTATAATTCATTTTAATGAACATCATCTTCTCCACATTTTCTGGATGTAACCTCGTACGCCGATTGCTGACAAGGAGAGCGGCGGCACTAAACACTCTTTTGGAGTACACACTTGTGGGAGGGCAACTTAGGTAGAATAAAGCCAGTTTGTGCAAGGGCCTCCAAATTGCCTCTTTTTCCTGCCAGTATAAGTACGGACTGTCTGACGTGCCTACTTGGATGCGGTCACTCATATAATCCTCCACCATTCTTTCAATGGGGAGAGAATCATATGCAGTGACAGTAGACGACATGTCCGTAATCGTTGTCAGGTCCTTCAGTCCGGAACAGATGTCAGCATCAGTCGCTCCAGACTGCCCTGCATCACCGCCAGCGGGTGGGCTCGGAATTCTGAGCCTTTTCCTCGCACCCACAGTTGCGGGAGAATGTGAAGGAGGAGATGTTGACAGGTCACGTTCCGCTTGACTTGACAATTTTGTCACCAGCAGTTCTTTGAACCCCAGCAGACTTGTGTCTGCCGGAAAGAGAGATCCAAGGTAGGTTTTAAATCTAGAATCGAGCACGGTGGCCAAAATGTAGTGCTCTGATTTCAACAGATTGACCACCCGTGAATCCTTGTTAAGCGAATTAAGGGCTCCATCCACAAGTCCCACATGCCTAGCGGAATCGCTCTGTGTTAGCTCCTCCTTCAATGTCTCCAGCTTCTTCTGCAAAAGCCTGATGAGGGGAATGACCTGACTCAGGCTGGCAGTGTCTGAACTGACTTCACGTGTGGCAAGTTCAAAAGGTTGCAGAACCTTGCACAACGTTGAAATCATTCTCCACTGCGCTTGAGACAGGTGCATTCCACCTCCTATATCGTGCTCAGTTGTATAGGCTTGAATGGCCTTTTGCTGCTCCTCCAACCTCTGAAGCATATAGAGGGTTGAATTCCACCTCGTTACCACTTCTTGCTTCAGATGATGGCAGGGCAGGTTCAGGCGTTTCTGGTGGTGCTCCAGTCTTCTGTACGTGGTGCCTGTACGCCGAAAGTGTCCCGCAATTCTTCTGGCCACCGACAGCATCTCTTGCACGCCTCTCTCGTTTTTTAAATAATTCTGCACCACCAAATTCAAGGTATGTGCAAAACATGGGACGTGCTGGAATTTGCCCATATTTAATGCACACACAATATTGCTGGCGTTGTCCGATGCCACAAATCCACAGGAGAGTCCAATTGGGGTAAGCCATTCTGCGATGATCTTCCTCAGTTGCCGTAAGAGGTTTTTAGCTGTGTGCGTATTCTGGAAAGCGGTGATACAAAGCGTAGCCTGCCTAGGAAAGAGTTGGCGTTTTCGAGATGCTGCTACTGGTGCCGCCGCTGCTGTTCTTGCGGCGGGAGTCCATACATCTACCCAGTGGGCTGTCACAGTCATATAGTCCTGAGCCTGCCCTGCTCCACTTGTCCACATGTCCGTGGTTAAGTGGACATTGGGTACAACTGCATTTTTTAGGACACTGGTGAGTCTTTTTCTGAGGTCTGTGTACATTTTCGGTATCGCCTGCCTAGAGAAATGGAACCTAGATGGTATTTGGTACCGGGGACACAGTACCTCAAACAAGTCTCTAGTTGCCTCTGCAGTAATGATGGATACCGGAACCACGTTTCTCACCGCCCAGGATGCCAAGGCCTCAGTTATCCGCTTTGCAGCAGGATGACTGCTGTGATATTTCATCTTCCTCGCAAAGGACTGTTGGACAGTCAATTGCTTGGTGGAAGTAGTAAAAGTGGTCTTACGAGTACGACTTCCCCTCTGGGATGACCATCGACTCCCAGCAGCAACAACAGCAGCGCCAGCAGCAGTAGGCGTTACACGCAAGGATGCATCGGAGGAATCCCAGGCAGGAGAGGACTCGTCAGAATTGCCAGTGACATGGCCTGCAGGACTATTGGCATTCCTGGGGAAGGAGGAAATTGACACTGAGGGAGTTGGTGGGGTGGTTTGCGTGAGCTTGGTTACAAGAGGAAGGGATTTACTGGTCAGTGGACTGCTTCCGCTGTCGCCCAAATTTTTTGAACTAGTCACTGACTTATGATGAATGCGCTGCAGGTGACGTATAAGGGAGGATGTTCCTAGGTGGTTAACGTCCTTACCCCTACTTATTACAGCTTGACAAAGGCAACACACGGCTTGACAAATGTTGTCCGCATTTCTGTTGAAATACTTCCACACCGAAGAGCTGATTTTTTGGGGTATTTTCACCAGGCATGTCAATGGCCCTATTCCTCCCACGGACAACAGGTGTCTCCCCGGGTGCCTGACTTAAACATACCACCTCACCATCAGAATCCTCCTGGTCAATTTCCTCCCCAGCGCCAGCAACACCCATATCCTCCTCATCCTGGTGTACTTCAACACTGACATCTTCAATCTGACTATCAGGAACTGGACTGCGGGTGCTCCTTCCAGCACTTGCAGGGGGCGTGCAAATGGTGGAAGGTGCATGCTCTTCACGTCCAGTGTTGGGAAGGTCAAGCATCGCAAACGACACAATTGGACTCTCCTTGTGGATTTGTGATTTCGAAGAACGCACAGTTCTTTGCTGTGCTTTTGCCAGCTTGAGTCTTTTCATTTTTCTAGCGAGAGGCTGAGTGCTTCCATCCTCATGTGAAGCTGAACCACTAGCCATGAACATAGGCCAGGGCCTCAGCCGTTCCTTGCCACTCCGTGTGGTAAATGGCATATTGGCAAGTTTACGCTTCTCCTCTGACAATTTTATTTTAGATTTTTGAGTCCTTTTTTTACTGATATTTGGTGTTTTGGATTTTACATGCTTTGTACTATGACATTGGGCATCGGCCTTGGCAGACAACGTTGCTGGCATTTCATCGTCTCGGCCATGACTAGTGGCAGCAGCTTCAGCACGAGGTGGAAGTCGATCTTGATCTTTCCCTATTTTTGGAACCTCAACATTTTTGTTCTCCATATTTTAATAGGCACAACTAAAAGGCACCTCAGGTAAACAATGGAGATGGATGGATACTAGTATACTTATGGATGGACGAGCGACTGCCGACACAGAGGTAGCTACAGCCGTGGTCTACCGTACTGCGTCTGCTGCTAATATAGACTGGATGATAATGATATAAAAAATATATATATATCACTACTGCAGCCGGACAGGTATATATTATATAATGACGGACCTGCTGGACACTGTCAGCAGCACTGCAGACTCCTAAAGTAAGCTACTAGTAGTATCAAGAATATAGAAAAAAAAAAAACACCACAGGTAGGTGGTATACAATTATGGATGGACGAGCGACTGCCGACACAGAGGTAGCTACAGCCGTGGACTACCGTACTGCGTCTGCTGCTAATATAGACTGGATGATAATGATATAAAAAATATATATATATCACTACTGCAGCCGGACAGGTATATATTATATAATGACGGACCTGCTGGACACTGTCAGCAGCACTGCAGACTCCTAAAGTAAGCTACTAGTAGTATCAAGAAGATAGAAAAAAAAAACACCACAGGTAGCTGGTATACAATTATGGATGGACGAGCGACTGCCGACACAGAGGTAGCTACAGCCGTGGACTACCGTACTGCATCTGCTGCTAATATAGACTGGATGATAATGATGTAAAATATATATATATATATCACTACTGCAGCCGGACAGGTATATATTATATAATGACGGACCTGCTGGACACTGTCAGCAGCACTGCAGACTCCTAAAGTAAGCTACTAGTAGTATCAAGAAGATAGAAAAAAAAAAAACACCACAGGTAGGTGGTATACAATTATGGATGGACGAGCGACTGCCGACACAGAGGTAGCTACAGCCGTGGACTACCGTACTGCGTCTGCTGCTAATATAGACTGGATGATAATGATATAAAAAATATATATATATATCACTACTGCAGCCGGACAGGTATATATTATATAATGACGGACCTGCTGGACACTGTCAGCAGCACTGCAGACTCCTAAAGTAAGATACTAGTAGTATCAAGAAGATAGAAAAAAAAACAAACACCACAGGTAGGTGGTATACAATTATGGATGGACGAGCGACTGCCGACACAGAGGTAGCTACAGCCGTGGACTACCGTACTGCGTCTGCTGCTAATATAGACTGGATGATAATGATATAAAAAATATATATATATCACTACTGCAGCCGGACAGGTATATATTATATAATGACGGACCTGCTGGACACTGTCAGCAGCACTGCAGACTCCTAAAGTAAGATACTAGTAGTATCAAGAAGATAGAAAAAAAAAAAAAACACCACAGGTAGGTGGTATACAATTATGGATGGACGAGCGACTGCCGACACAGAGGTAGCTACAGCCGTGGACTACCGTACTGCGTCTGCTGCTAATATAGACTGGATGATAATGATATAAAAAATATATGTATATCACTACTGCAGCCGGACAGGTATATATTATATAATGACGGACCTGCTGGACACTGTCAGCAGCACTGCAGACTCCTAAAGTAAGCTACTAGTAGTATAAAGAAGATAGAAAAAAAAAAACACCACAGGTAGGTGGTATACAATTATGGATGGACGAGCGACTGCCGACACAGAGGTAGCTACAGCCGTGGACTACCGTACTGCGTCTGCTGCTAATATAGACTGGATGATAATGATATAAAAAATATATATATATCACTACTGCAGCCGGACAGGTATATATTATATAATTAATGACGGACCTGCTGGACACTGTCAGCAGAATGCGTTTATAGAATAAAAACACCACACGACGAGTGTTTAACTTTTTCAGGCAGACAATCACAATATACTGGTGGTCAGACAGTGGTCACTGGTCAGTCACACTGGCAGTGGCACTCTGGCAGCAAAAGTGTGCACTGTTAAATAATATGTACTCCTGCTACTGCTCCCCAGTCTCCCCCACAATTAAGCTGTGTGAGCACTGAGCACTCAGCACAGTCAGATATACATAGATATGGTATACTGTTACTGTGTCACTGTGTATCGTTTTTTTTCAGGCAGAGAACGGATTATATTAAATAATAATATAATAAAAAAACTGCACTGGTGGTCACTGGTCAGTCACTAGTAAACTCTGCACTCTCTGAGTACCCCTAAGCTCCAGTAAATCAAGTGTCTCACTCTCACTCTCTCTTCTAATCTAAATGGAGAGGACGCCAGCCACGTCCTCTCCCTATGAATCTCAATGCACGTGTGAAAATGGCGGCGACGCGCGGCTCCTTATATAGAATCCGAGTCTCGCGATAGAATACGAGCCTCGCGAGAATCCGACAGCGGGATGATGACGTTCGGGCGCGCTCGGGTTAGCCGAGCAAGGCGGGAAGATCCGAGTCTGCCTCGGATCCGTGTAAAAAGGCTGAAGTTCGGGGGGGTTCGGATTCCGAGGAAGCGAACCCGCTCATCACTAATGATAATTATACATAATGTGAGTAATGTCAGAGAGATTGCTAGTCTTTTCAGGGAGTCAGGGAGATTGGTACTGTTTCCTGACAGTCACAGAGAGTTGGTAATTATAGTGGCATTCAAGCTTGCTAAATTGCTACCAAGGTGTGTCTGTTGGCATCTCTTATGTATAAGAGGGTGAAAACTGTTCTAGAGTCATTTACCACCATTTGTCAGTGTCCCCTAACAGACAGATTGCACACAATGGATGTTACAGCTTTGTTATTGCTGCTAACCACTTGTGCTTAATTGAATATATTAATTACCTACTCCCATTACTCTGCATGTTATACTAATGGATATCTACTGTATGTTACTAGCCATATAAGCAAAAACGGACACACTGTTGGTCTAACCTATTATAATTATTACAGGCATACAGATCTGCTGCTGATCACGTGGGTGTGGTTCATTAGGTCGACATACATTGGGTCGACCACATTTGGTTGACATGCATTAGGTCGACATAATCACTAGGTTGACATGGTCATTAGGTTGACATATGCTAGGTCGACATGAAAAAAGGTCGACATGAGGTTTTTTTACCTTTTTTTTTGGTGTAATTTTCTTCGTAAAGTGACCGGGAACCCCAATTAGTGCACCGTGTCCCCTCGCAAGGCTCACTTCGCCCGCCATGCTTCGGGCAGGGTGCCTCGCTGTGCTCGGCACAGATTACCATTCCCAATTGTAGTCCACGTGGATCGTTAAGTATGAAAAAGGTCAACAAATGGAAAAAAAATTGAAAAACTCTTGTCGACCTTTTTCCATGTCGACCTAGTACATGTCGACCTAATGACCACGTCGACATAGTGATCATGTCGACCTAACTCATGTCGACCTAATGACCGCCATCCGATCACGTCTATACAGTGATTTTCATATCATGATTATATGGAATATTTATTGTACATGGTTTATACATTTAAAATTAACTTCAGCCATAGTGATTTGTCTTATTGTTTTTAAAAGCTATACAGCTGTATAATAGGAATCAGTTCAGTGAATAATAATAGAAGTCAGTTCAGTGAAGCACATGAGCTATGCCTGATGATAGTTATTGGGGATACATACTTTTTGCCGGCGGACAGGATGCCAGCTGTCTTGATCCCAACAGCGAGATCCAGTCCGCCAGAATGCCAGCAGCGGGGAGAGCATTAGAAAGCCTCTTGCGTGCTCGCTGCGCTCGCCACGCTGCAGGCACGGTAGCTATCTGCGCTCACAACAGGTTATATTCTCCCTCTATGGGTGTCATGGACACCCACAGAGGGAGAACAGCCTGTCTCGCCGGTATTCTGTCAGCGGCATTTCACCCTCTGTCGGGATTCTGGCTGCTAGGTCAACATCAGTGCCGTTTCTAGCGGCGGGCGAGCCGTGCACGGGGCGCCCGCCGCGGCACTTTGTGTGTCCGTAATCTCCTCTCCTCCCTCTTCCCAAGCGCTCCTGCTTGGGTGGCAGAGTTTCGCGGAATGACGCGTTTGCGTCGTGACGTCACGACGCAAATGCGTCATTCCATGAAGCCCCGCCCCCCGAGCAGGAGCGCTCGGGGAGAGGGAGGAGAGGAGATTAGCCTGGAAAGAGGAGGCGGCCGGCGCGAGGGACGTGAGGCGGCGGGACCCGAAGAGCGGGAAGATGTAAGTATTATCTCTATCTTTCTCTCTCTCCCCCTTCCCCCCCCCACTTGACACCTGCCTGCCGCACTGTGTAAAATGGGGATACCTGCCTGCCGCACTGTGTAAAATGGGGATACCTCCTGCCGCACTGTGTAAAATGGGGACACCTGCCTGCCGCACTGTGTAAAATGGGGATACCTGCCTGCCGCAGTGTGTAAAATGGGGATACCTGCCTGCCGCACTGTGTAAAATGGAGACACCTGCCTGCCGCACAGTTTAAAATGGGGGCACCTGCCTGCGTACTGTGTAAAATGGGGATATCTGCCTGCCGCACTGTGTAAAATGGGGGCACCTGTCTGCGTACTGTGTAAAATGGGGATATCTGCCTGCCATACTGTGTAAAATGGTGATACCTGCCTGCCGCACTGTGTAAAATGGAGATATCTGCCTGCCGCACTGTGTAAAATGGGGACACCTGCCTGCCGTACTGTGTAAAATGGGGGCACGTGCCTGCCGCGCTGTGTAAAATGGGGATATCTTCCTGCCGTACTGTGTAAAATGGGGATACCTGCCTGCCGCACTTTGTAAAATGGGAGCTCCTGCCTGCGTACTGTGTAAAATGGGGATATCTGCCTACCGTACTGTGTAAAATGGGGATACCTGCCTGCCGCACTGTGTAAAATCAAATTGGGATACCTGCCTGCCGCACTTTGTAAAATGGGGACACCTGCCTGCCGCGCTGTGTAAAATGGGGACACCTGCCTGCCGCGCTGTGTAAAATGGGGACACTTGCCTGCTGTAATGTGTAAAATGGAGACTTTTTTTATTTTTATTTTTTTCCCTGTGGTGGGCGTGATGATATCAGATGAGGCCACGCCCACTTTAATGAGACCACACCCATTTTAATCAGGCCACACACCCTTGTCGGGAGCGTGCGCGCCTTGGTGCGCGCATGCTTTTTCTTTTTATAGCTATATGGGGGGGGGGGGGGCGCATTTTGAAATCTCGCACTGGGAGCCAAATTGTCTAGAAACGGCCCTGGTCAACATGACTAAGGTCGACAGTCATTAGGTCGACCACTAATGGTCGATATTGGCAAAAGGTCGACATGGCAAATGTCGATACAGGAAAAGGTCGACATGAGTTTGTTTGTTTTTTTTAAAACATTTTTGGAACTTTTTTAATTGAGCCATGCGAGGGGACGCAGTGCACTTTACGGTCACTTTATGGAGTAGACAACACCAAAAAAAAAACAACAACTCATGCTGACATTTTCCTTTATCTACCAGTTTTGTGTCGACCTTTTGTTTATGCCAACATTTTTCCTGTGTTGACCTTGTGCCTGTCAACCATTTGGGGTCGACCAAAAGGTTATATTTTATATATACAGTATTATCTGGGTCTCATTTGGGAGCTGCAGTGGTCCCTTGGGTGGCTCCATATTGCCATAAGACTACCATAGTGTCAGAGAACTTCCTTTTTATGCATTTGATGCAAGTAGCAGAAACATACATAAGGTAATCCCTAATACGCATAAGTATTTACAACATAGGTGGTCATTCCGAGTTGATCGCAGCCAGCAACTTTTTGCTGCTGGTGCAATCAACTAGTCCACGCCTATGGGGGAGTGTATTTTAGCTTAGCAGGGCTGCGAACGCTTGTTCAGCCCTGCTAAGCTAAAAAGTTTTGTGTAAAAGAAGACTAGCCCTAGACCTACTTACCCTGTGCGATGGCTCCAGCGATTCAGGTCCCGGCTTTGACGTCAGACATCCGCCGTCCGTTCTTCTGACCACGCCTGCGTTTTCTCCACCACTCCCCGAAAACGGCCGCCAACGGTCTGGTGACGCCCAGGAACGCCTTATTTCTGTCAATCTTCTTGCAGCCGCCGCTGCGACCGCTTTCTTCGTAATCCACAACGTAACCCGGTGACCCCTGTTGCCGGGCAAAGACGTGCATGCGCATTCCGGACCCGTTTGCACCGCAGCGACAAACCGGCTTAATACAGGCTTAATACATCTGCCCAGTACTATTCGTTATGGGATCAGTATGATATCCTGGCTGTCGGGATCCTGGCAATCAGCAGACTGATGCTGAAATCCCGACAATTGGAATACCGGCGACGAGTGCAGCATGTTCACTTGCGGGCTCGCAGTGCTCGCCACACATCTATTCTATTCCCCCACGGGGTGGTGGCATGGACCACCACCCAAGTGCGGAATTCGTGCGGCAGGCGGGATTTCAACCGCCGGCATTTCACCAGGTGTCGGGATTCCAGCGTCAATATCCTGACCACCGGGATCCCAACAGCCGGCAAACTGACTGCATACTATTCGTTATAATACACACGTTTTTCTAATAGGCTTATGATGACATATATGTAAGCGCACTGATTATAAGCAATTAAGTTACAGCAGCACTTATATACTGCATATACTATTGACAGGAAAGTATACATATACTAAATGCACCTGTGTATAATAATATAATAATGCATCTCTATTTGGCTTTAATGTTGTAGTAATATGCTGTCACCCCGACAAATGAATGATATATTTTGTTTCCGTTTAGCATAATCATTATTACTTGTTTCTGACAAATTTCTTAGAATCGCCTCTATTTCTTATTTTATTCTAAGGTTATTACTTCTGGGCATCCCTTAGTGTCTCATAATCTATGTGAAAACAGATGGCTTAGCATAAAAATATTTTTGTTTTAATGTCAGCTGCAATCTGGTTATTTTCTAAAAATCTATTATTCTGTTCTCTGGGTTATTAAAGGTTTCTCCAGTTTATAGTATGCTGCCTAGAGGGGAGAAATGCACCATTTGGAAAGCAGGCGCCACCTCCAGGACATAAGCCATTTGTGGATACATTTGCATGAAGGCACCCATTTGTATGGGGAAGTGCAGGGGCAAACGCAGGATTTCTGGAGGGGGGTTTCCAAATGTTTGATTTTAGAGCAATTGTCGCCAGTCCATGAAAGATGCATAATTAGCATGTAAGAAGCTATAGTCTGCCCCAAGCAAAGTGCAGTTCATGTAATAGAGTACTTCAGACGAGACATATACAGGCCCAAAGATCACAGTAAGCCACTTACCAGATTCTCTCTCTGGTGCCAGTGGCAAACGCAGGATTTGCATGGGGGGGTTTCCAGAACTGGGCGGAGCCAATCACGGGGGTGGGGACTGAGGTGACCCAGTATATGCTGAATCCGTAAAACTAGTGTGTGTGTGTTTGTGTATATATATATATATATATACATACATATATCTATCTACACATATATATATATATATACACATATTTATATATATATATATACACACACACACACACACACACACATACATATACACATATACATAGCATATTAAACATGCATACATATATATATATATATATATATGTGTACACACACATACAGTACATATATATATATATATATATATATACACATGTATATATATATATATATATATATATATATATATCTATCATATGTGTGTGTGTTTATATGTATGTATGTATATACATATGTATATATGTATGCACATGGATATATATATATGTACTATAATTAAAATAAAGTAAACTTTTATTGCACTTACAAGTGCCACCAGGAAGACAGCAGGCTGCAGAGGACGCTAGACAGCCATTAATAATACTCATGCAGCTAAAAAAAAAAAAAAACCCCTGGGTGCGCCACTGGGTGCGATGATTGAGCACTCAGATCCATAGACACACTCAGCAGACTTGGTAGGAAAATTTGCTGCCATTAGGCATAATCAGCAGCTTCATTCCACCCTCTATAGTGCATGTAGTGGCTGCTGGTCAGGTTGTTGGGAGAGGGAAGAAGGGTTTTCGGTCAGCTGGGCCAGCCCCCTTCCTGCGTTTGCCTATGAAGCGCATCGATTTAAATTTGCATCTCCTAATGGGAGAAGTTAGGAAGATATGGGGTATTTCTTGTGGAATCGGCAATTACTGTAGATGCGTTTTGGTAGACTGAGACCAATCAGAATTAATTGATGACTTTCTTTAGATGTTAAAAATTGTCTAAATTTACCAAATATAAATTCACAAATACTTCAGTCTATTATTCAAATGGCTATAACAGTCTGATAGTATTTTCTAAATAATTTTTCTCTGAATAATGAATAAAGGATTTTAAATATATATATATATATATATATTTTTTTTTTTTTTAAATAAACCTGAACCATTACTTGAAACATTGGTGTTCCTTTGCTATTTTTGCAAAATGGATTTACAAAGGATATTGTTGATGAGCCTGACATATAGAAGCCCCTTTGCACTAGTGCCACAAAGTGGCCCTCATGGCCATGAGTAGCAATGACAAGTTCATTCCCTCTTACTTTGCACACTGCGCTACTCCTCCTCTTTGGCTCCACCTTCTTCCCTTACAGATGAGACCTTTACAGTGCACTATACCCACTACAGATTTCAGTACCTAAGCATGGCCTGCATACAATATTTTGAAGTATATGCTCATATCCAGACTGTCAACTTAACTGAAGGAAGCCACTAACGTTTTAGTATCAATTTAATACTTTTGTAAATGTTTGTGTATGCAGTAAACGTGGTGGAACTCCAGAATTATTTTCTGGCTAATAATATTGAACACTCTGGCACCAAAAGAAAAAAACGTTGCTTACCTCTGTAATAGTGTTTTTTTGCGATGGTCATCAATTCAGGATGCAATTAATCTACCTATAATCAAAATCCCGACAGTCAAAATACCGACAACCATTGACCGACAGTCAAAATACAGAAAGGTCAAAATACCGACATGGTCAAAATACCGACATTTAAAATACCAACAAGGTCAAAATACCATCATTTAATGTAGGACTCTGAATGAGGTACTATTGCCGCACAGTGTGTTTCACACAATGAGAGACTGAAGAATGTTATTACAATACAATACAGAGGGAATAAAGCCTCCCTAATTAATAGCTAAAAATCTCAGTTACTGTAAAGTACCTAGAACAGTAGGTATAGCAGCGATTCATATTTCTTACACAATAAAAACCAGCATGATCTAAAATATATATGAAACCCTTAACTGATACAGTACTTTATAATGTACAGTAATCACTAATCACTCATGCATAATAAAGCAGTAAGTGCCCTCTCAAGTTACTATTTCAAAGCAGTTTTTCTTCATGTGTAAATGAAGACATTGAACCTTGTAGTCTTGTTGGGTAATTCGCAGTATTTGCATAAACACATCATTAGTGCACAGGGACAGATTCACCACTGTTGGCATCTTATATAGGGAGGGGGACACGGGAGCCGCAGCAGCACAATGTAATTGGTGGAGGCGCTGCTGCAGCTGTCCCTCTCCTTCCACATAGGCTGTCCTCCGCCGCTGTGATGAGGAAAGCGCATCTCAGCATTCACAGCGGTGGCCAGCCTATGTGGAAGGAGAGAGACAGCTGCAGCAGCGCCTCCACCAATTACACTGCACTGCTCCCTCCCCCACCTCCCTCCTCCTCCTTATCCCCCACGTGGCCGCTGCGTCCCTGCTGCTCCTCTCCTCGGCAGGCGGTGGTGGCCCGCACCACACAGCGGCATGTAATGAGTCAGTTTGACTCATTACAAGCCGCGCTGGCTTTGGGTCCCTTGACAGTGGCGGGCCCCACTGCAAGGCACCGCTTGCACTGGTGGTAGTTCCGCCACTGGCACTAGCCAATCAGCTCCAACATGCAAATTGACAGTTAGGAGCTGACTGGCTGATGCCTTTATCACCTTGCACTTATCACTGGTTTATCAATTCCTTATGCCTTCTCCAGGTTAATACATCTGCCCCAATAATTAAAAATACTAACAGTGGTAGGAATGCAGTTGTATTACAGCATGTATGGGAACATATGTGAATGGTTAGTCTCAAAATATGTTGTATCCATAATAACACATCAACTTCATGGAAGGAGTAACTTTATACTCATGTCCATCAACTACTATGGCACAGTCCTTATAATAACTCACTATGAGTCTAAACTAGAACATTTATTTTTTCAATATTTTAAATATAGCATCAGAATTATCCCAATATGGCCCTATGAAAGGGGTGGAGGCATAGCAACAATCAGATTTTTACCCGTGCGACGCGCCTGCGCATTGCGGTGCATGTGCATGTGCAGTTCTGACCTGATCGCAGTGCTGCAAAAAATGCTAGCGAGCGATCAGGTCTGAATTACTCCCCATTGTCATTATCAAGCAACCTTGACAACTGCTGCAAAACCATGCAGAGCTAGTGTTCCTTTCATTTAGCCCTACTGTTTCAGCAAGTGGTTGTGGAATGAAATGTCTAGTTTTTAATGAAATCATTACAAAGGAAAAAAAAAGATTGTTGCATTTTACGAAAAAAATAAATGTTTGTGCATTTAAACCTGTATAACAGTAGAGATGAGCGCCTGAAATTTTTCGGGTTTTGTGTTTTGGTTTTGGGTTCGGTTCCGCGGCCGTGTTTTGGGTTCGACCGCGTTTTGGCAAAACCTCACCGAATTTTTTTTGTCGGATTCGGGTGTGTTTTGGATTCGGGTGTTTTTTTCAAAAAACCCTAAAAAACAGCTTAAATCATAGAATTTGGGGGTCATTTTGATCCCATATTATTATTAACCTCAAAAACCATAATTTCCACTCATTTTCAGTCTATTCTGAATACCTCACACCTCACAATATTATTTTTAGTCCTAAAATTTGCACCGAGGTCGCTGGATGACTAAGCTAAGCGACCCTAGTGGCCGACACAAACACCGGGCCCATTTAGGAGTGGCACTGCAGTGTCACGCAGGATGTCCCTTCCAAAAAACCCTCCCCAAACAGCACATGACGCAAAGAAAAAAAGAGGCGCAATGAGGTAGCTGTGTGAGTAAGATTAGCGACCCTAGTGGCCGACACAAACACCGGGCCCATCTAGGAGTGGCACTGCAGTGTCACGCAGGATGGCCCTTCCAAAAAACACTCCCCAAACAGCACATGACGCAAAGAAAAAAAGAGGCGCAATGAGGTAGCTGACTGTGTGAGTAAGATAAGCGACCCTAGTGGCCGACACAAACACCGGGCCCATTTAGGAGTGGCACTGCAGTGTCACGCAGGATGTCCCTTCCAAAAAACCCTCCCCAAACAGCACATGACGCAAAGAAAAAAAGAGGCGCAATGAGGTAGCTGTGTGAGTAAGATTAGCGACCGTAGTGGCCGACACAAACACCGGGCCCATTTAGGAGTGGCACTGCAGTGTCACGCAGGATGTCCCTTCCAAAAAACCCTCCCCAAACAGCACATGACACAAAGAAAAAAAGAGGCGCAATGAGGTAGCTGACTGTGTGAGTAAGATAAGCGACCCTAGTGGCCGACACAAACACCGGGCCCATTTAGGAGTGGCACTGCAGTGTCACGCAGGATGTCCCTTCCAAAAAACCCTCCCCAAACAGCACATGACGCAAAGAAAAATAAAAGAAAAAAGAGGTGCAAGATGGAATTGTCCTTGGGCCCTCCCACCCACCCTTATGTTGTATAAACAAAACAGGACATGCACACTTTAACCAACCCATCATTTCAGTGACAGGGTCTGCCACACGACTGTGACTGATATGACGGGTTGGTTTGGACCCCCCCCAAAAAAGAAGCAATTAATCTCTCCTTGCACAAACTGGCTCTACAGAGGCAAGATGTCCACCTCATCATCATCCTCCGATATATCACCGTGTACATCCCCCTCCTCACAGATTATCAATTCGTCCCCACTGGAATCCACCATCTCAGCTCCCTGTGTACTTTGTTGAGGCAATTGCTGCTGGTCAATGTCTCCGCGGAGGAATTGATTATAATTCATTTTAATGAACATCATCTTCTCCACATTTTCTGGATGTAACCTCGTACGCCGATTGCTGACAAGGTGAGCGGCGGCACTAAACACTCTTTCGGAGTACACACTTGTGGGAGGGCAACTTAGGTAGAATAAAGCCAGTTTGTGCAAGGGCCTCCAAATTGCCTCTTTTTCCTGCCAGTATAAGTACGGACTGTGTGACGTGCCTACTTGGATGCGGTCACTCATATAATCCTCCACCATTCTTTCAATGTTGAGAGAATCATATGCAGTGACAGTAGACGACATGTCCGTAATCGTTGTCAGGTCCTTCAGTCCGGACCAGATGTCAGCATCAGCAGTCGCTCCAGACTGCCCTGCATCACCGCCAGCGGGTGGGCTTGGAATTCTGAGCCTTTTCCTCGCACCCCCAGTTGCGGGAGAATGTGAAGGAGGAGATGTTGACAGGTCGCGTTCCGCTTGACTTGACAATTTTCTCACCAGCAGGTCTTTCAACCCCAGCAGACTTGTGTCTGCCGGAAAGAGAGATCCAAGGTAGGTTTTAAATCTAGGATCGAGCACGGTGGCCAAAATGTAGTGCTCTGATTTCAACAGATTGACCACCCGTGAATCCTTGTTAAGCGAATTAAGAGCTCCATCCACAAGTCCCACATGCCTAGCGGAATCGCTCCGTGTTAGCTCCTCCTTCAATGTCTCCAGCTTCTTCTGCAAAAGCCTGATGAGGGGAATGACCTGACTCAGGCTGGCAGTGTCTGAACTGACTTCACGTGTGGCAAGTTCAAAGGGCATCAGAACCTTGCACAACGTTGAAATCATTCTCCACTGCACTTGAGACAGGTGCATTCCACCTCCTATATCGTGCTCAATTGTATAGGCTTGAATGGCCTTTTGCTGCTCCTCCAACCTCTGAAGCATATAGAGGGTTGAATTCCACCTCGTTACCACTTCTTGCTTCAGATGATGGCAGGGCAGGTTCAGTAGTTTTTGGTGGTGCTCCAGTCTTCTGTACGTGGTGCCTGTACGCCGAAAGTGAGTCTTTTTCTGACGTCCGTGTACATTCTCGGTATCGCCTGCCTACAGAAGTGGAACCTAGATGGTATTTGGTAACGGGGGCACACTGCCTCAATAAATTGTCTAGTTCCCTGTGAACTAACGGCGGATACCGGACGCACGTCTAACACCAACATAGTTGTCAAGGACTCAGTTATCCGCTTTGCAACAGGATGACTGCTGTGATATTTCATCTTCCTCGCAAAGGACTGTTGGACAGTCAATTGCTTACTGGAAGTAGTACAAGTGGGCTTACGACTTCCCCTCTGGGATGACCATCGACTCCCAGCAGCAACAACAGCAGCGCCAGCAGCAGTAGGCGTTACACGCAAGGATGCATCGGAGGAATCCCAGGCAGGAGAGGACTCGTCAGAATTGCCAGTGACATGGCCTGCAGGACTATTGGCATTCCTGGGGAAGGAGGAAATTGACACTGAGGGAGTTGGTGGGGTGGTTTGCGTGAGCTTGGTTACAAGAGGAAGGGATTTACTGGTCAGTGGACTGCTTCCGCTGTCGGCCCAAGTTTTTGAACTTGTCACTGACTTATTATGAATGCGCTGCAGGTGACGTATAAGGGAGGATGTTCCGAGGTGGTTAACGTCCTTACCCCTACTTATTACAGCTTGACAAAGGGAACACACGGCTTGACACCTGTTGTCCGCATTTCTGGTGAAATACTTCCACACCGAAGAGCTGATTTTTTTGGTATTTTCACCAGGCATGTCAACGGCCCTATTCCTCCCACGGACAACAGGTGTCTCCCCGGGTGCCTGACTTAAACAAACCACCTCACTATCAGAATCCTCCTGGTCAATTTCCTCCCCAGCGCCAGCAACACCCATATCCTCCTCATCCTGGTGTACTTCAACACTGACATCTTCAATCTGACTATCAGGAACTGGACTGCGGGTGCTCCTTCCAGCACTTGCAGGGGGCGTGCAAATGGTGGAAGGCGCATGCTCTTCACGTCCAGTGTTGGGAAGGTCAGGCATCGCAACCGACACAATTGGACTCTCCTTGTGGATTTGGGATTTCGAAGAACGCACAGTTCTTTGTGGTGCTACTGCTTTTGCCAGCTTGAGTCTTTTCATTTTTCTAGTGAGAGGCTGAGTGCCTCCATCCTCATGTGAAGCTGAACCACTAGCCATGAACATAGGCCAGGGCCTCAGCCGTTCCTTGCCACTCCGTGTGGTAAATGGCATATTGGCAAGTTTACGCTTCTCCTCCGACAATTTTATTTTAGGTTTTGGAGTCCTTTTTTTACTGATATTTGGTGTTTTGGATTTGACATGCTCTGTACTATGACATTGGGCATCGGCCTTGGCAGACGACGTTGCTGGCATTTCATCGTCTCGGCCATGACTAGTGGCAGCAGCTTCAGCACGAGGTGGAAGTGGATCTTGATCTTTCCCTAATTTTGGAACCTCAACATTTTTGTTCTCCATATTTTAATAGGCACAACTAAAAGGCACCTCAGGTAAACAATGGAGATGGATGGATACTAGTATACAATTATGGATGGACTGCTGAGTGCCGACACAGAGGTAGCTACAGCCGTGGACTACCGTACTGTACTGTGTCTGCTGCTAATATAGACTGGTTGATAAAGAGATGTAGTAGTAGTATGTATGTATAAAGAAGAAAGAAAAAAAAAACCACGGGGAGGTGGTATACAATTATGGACGGACTGCCCAGTGCCGACACAGAGGTAGCTACAGCCGTGGACTACCGTACTGTACTGTGTCTGCTGCTAATATAGACTGGTTGATAAAGAGATGTAGTAGTAGTAGTATGTATGTATAAAGAAGAAAGAAAAAAAAACCACGGGTAGGTGGTATACAATTATGGACGGACTGCCCAGTGCCGACACAGAGGTAGCTACAGCCGTGGACTACCGTACTGTACTGTGTCTGCTGCTAATATAGACTGGTTGATAAAGAGATGTAGTAGTAGTAGTATGTATGTATAAAGAAGAAAGAAAAAAAAACCACGGGTAGGTGGTATACAATTATGGACGGACTGCCCAGTGCCGACACAGAGGTAGCTACAGCCGTGGACTACCGTACTGTACTGTGTCTGCTGCTAATATAGACTGGTTGATAAAGAGATGTAGTAGTAGTAATATGTATGTATAAAGAAGAAAGAAAAAAAAACCACGGGTAGGTGGTATACAATTATGGACGGACTGCCCAGTGCCGACACAGAGGTAGCTACAGCCGTGGACTACCGTACTGTACTGTGTCTGCTGCTAATATAGACTGGTTGATAAAGAGATGTAGTAGTAGTATGTATGTATGTATAAAGAAGAAAGAAAAAAAAACCACGGGTAGGTGGTATACAATTATGGACGGACTGCCCAGTGCCGACACAGAGGTAGCTACAGCCGTGGACTACCGTACTGTACTGTGTCTGCTGCTAATATAGACTGGTTGATAAAGAGATGTAGTAGTAGTAGTAGTATGTATGTATAAAGAAGAAAGAAAAAAAAAACCACGGGTAGGTGGTATACAATTATGGACGGACTGCCGAGTGCCGACACAGAGGTAGCTACAGCCGTGGACTACCGTACTGTACTGTGTCTGCTGCTAATATAGACTGGTTGATAAAGAGATGTAGTAGTAGTAATATGTATGTATAAAGAAGAAAGAAAAAAAAACCACGGGTAGGTGGTATACAATTATGGACGGACTGCCGAGTGCCGACACAGAGGTAGCTACAGCCGTGAACTACCGTACTGTGTCTGCTGCGACTGGATGATAAATAATGATATAAAAAATATATATATATCACTACTGCAGCCGGACAGGTATATATTATATAATGACGGACCTGCTGGACACTGTCTGTCAGCAGAATGAGTTTTTTATAGAATAAAAAAAAAAACACCACACAAGTGAAGTCACACGACGAGTGTTTAACTTTTTCAGGCAATCACAATATAGTATACTATACTACTAACTATACTGGTGGTCAGTGTGGTCAGGTCACTGGTCAGTCACACTGGCAGTGGCACTCCTGCAGCAAAAGTGTGCACTGTTTAATTTTAATAATAATATGTACTCCTGGCTCCTGCTATAACCTATAACTGGCACTGCAGTGCTCCCCAGTCTCCCCCACAATTATAAGATGTGTGAGCTGAGCACAGTCAGATATATACATAGATGATGCAGCACACTGGGCTGAGCAGTGCACACAGATATGGTATGTGTGTGACTGAGTCACTGTGTATCGTTTTTTTCAGGCAGAGAACGGATATATTAAATAAAACTGCACTGTCTGGTGGTCACTGTGGTCAGTCACTAGTAAACTCTGCACTCTCTACACAGTTCTACAGTACTCCTAATCTCCAGTAAATCAGGTCAATCTCTCTCTCTCTCTCTTCTAATCTAAATGGAGAGGACGCCAGCCACGTCCTCTCCCTATCAATCTCAATGCACGTGTGAAAATGGCCGCGACGCGCGGCTCCTTATATAGAATCCGAGTCTCGCGATAGAATCCGAGCCTCGCGAGAATCCGACAGCGTCATGATGACGTTCGGGCGCGCTCGGGTTAACCGAGCAAGGCGGGAAGATCCGAGTCGCTCGGACCCGTGAAAAAAAACATGAAGTTCGTGCGGGTTCGGATTCCGAGGAACCGAACCCGCTCATCTCTATATAACAGTTCCTAATGTAAAACAAATATATGCAGATAAGGAAACATGTCTTTCTTGTTAAGGCTCATTTGAAAGTAAATAGATTTGTTTTTAATGCAGGACTCTGAATGAGGTACTATTGCCGCACAGTGTGTTTCACACAATGAGAGACTGAAGAATGTTATTACAATACAATACAGAGGGAATAAAGCCCCCCTAATTAATAGCTAAACATCTCAGTTACTGTAAAGTACCTAGAACAGTAGGTATAGCAGCGATTCATATTTCTTACACAATAAAAACCAGCATGATCTAAAATATATATGAAACCCTTAACTGATACAGTACTTTATAATGTACAGTAATCACTAATGCATAATAAAGCAGTAAGTGCCCTCTCAAGTTACTATTTCAAAGCCGTTTTTCTTCATGTGTAAATGAAGACATTGAACCTTGTAGTCTTGTTGGGTAATTCGCAGTACTTGCATAAGCAGATCATTAGTGCACAGGGACAGATTCACCACTGTTGGCATCTTATATAGAATATTCACATTATAATAATATTGAAGAAACAGAATGCCTGTCATTCTGCGGCATAGCTACCACCAATGCCATGTTGTCTCACAGCAATGCCAGGTTCTGTCCCTACCTTTATTGTCATAGCTGTATGCAAGTATGCCTACATACAGTATATGGCTGTATCTGGGCTATAAACCTTCAGCCTGAAATGTATTGTCAGCCTAATATAAACCCATCATTTCTTAACCTTGTTATTAACACCTCGTTTTTGATGTTTGAGGCAATGCTGTTGTATAGCAGAGATATATAAGTGAAACATCTTCTAATAAAGGTTTCTTACAGATGCAACTCAGTTACATTGAATCAAAGCAATGCAGAATGGGCCTCATGTTATATATTTGAGAATAGACAGCAGCTATGAAACATTGTCCTTGTGCCCTCTACTTTATTGTTATCTTGAAGCTTAATCTGTCCAACATATGTGGTCTTAAAATGATCATTTAACCTTCCCACCAAGAAGCTATCAGCTGTATTGACTCAGTGATAGTAATTTTGTCCTGTCCCTCTTAGAGCTGTGTCTGCTTTATGTGTTAACAAGGATTCCAGTTGCTGGCAGACATGACATATGCCTCTTAATCTAGACAGAGTAGGTGAGCATTTGTTCAAAGTCTCAAGGCCATTTTCATTAACTCTTTCCTCTCAGGGGTTGTATATTTAAACGCTACAGCAGCCGCACTGCACTGATAAGTGGTAACTTATCAGGTAATAGCAAGATCTAAAACTACTTTTCCATCTGTTGTTTAATGGGATGATATACAGTATTTTTATACAGCTGTGTACACACAGCACTTGTCCTACACACCCACATTTGTCATTCGCTACAGTACATACTAGATAACGGCATAGAAAATGCGGGATACACACAAATTAGAAGAGAGATCCTTGATCTTTATTACAAAGGTGCACATGGCTTTCATAGTAAATGCTGGTATGAGCATCAGCCCAGAAAACATTGCAAGCAAAAGGCACAGTCTACCATATAGTTCAAATAAGGGCAGTTTGTATAGGTCTCCCAAATTAATAACATCCCGGTGGCTAGTGTATAAAGCAGAGCCCATTCTGGTGGCTAGTATACAAAATGGAGACAATGTTGTTGGCTATAATGCAAAGAGCAGCCCACTTTGGTCAAAAAATATACAAAATAGAGTTAATGGTGTTTGTATAACACAAACAGGATTATTGTAGATTGTGATTTTTAGATTGTGATTGCTTACACAGCAAACTACACAGTGTACACAGCAAACTACCCAATCTACAGTCTGTATACTGTATAAAACAGATGTCCAATCTGGTTGTTATTGTTTATTGCACACTCCCATTATGGTATCTACCACGCTTCCATTCTGGTCCCCTACCGCTCAGCACTCTTCCATACACTACTGATCCATGCCACCACTCTGGAGCTTGCTCAATTATGGAGGACCACTCTTCTTTGTGAGCCCAGGTCCGGTAGCATATAGGGCTGCATAGAAGAGCTCTATTCAGCTTCTCTTTTAAGAGAACCTGTGCTGTGATCTGCAATTAAGTACAACTCCCAGCAGCTCCAGGATTCAACTAATGTAAGCAATCCAGAAGAATGGAATACTGTAGAAGTGATATAAGGGCATAAGCAGATAAATGAAACATTGACAATAATCAGGCAAAACCCCTATCCCACTGAGAGGGCCCTGGACTTCCACAACCAATCCCCTGGGCCTCAGCCCTAAGTGGTAAAGCAAGCCCATATTTTATGGTGTGGCCTTCTAGACTTTTTCTGTTGTACTGGCTTACCACCATGACCACAACCTCCATCAGATCCTGGGCTTGATTCAGAGATGGATGCAGCAATCATATACAATGGCAGATGCTCAATTAGCTTAGTGATATCATTCATGTGCTTGAAAGGGAGGGGTTTCTCTAAGCAGGAATGAAAACATATTTTGTTTCCCCCAGCACCCTGAATAATAGCAGTAACCAGATTTAAATCCCATACAATATCTTAGAATTCAGAGATCTTGGTTACATATATCTGTGCAAATGTATGTATAAGCCCCCAAGCCATGTCAAGGCCTCTCTGTATATATTAGGGGTCCCTGGTGCTATATTTAAGTGCAGGGCATGGCACCCCAAAAATCAGCATAAGCCAGAAAGCCCAGGGCAGCATACCATTGAAAAAACTATAATGTTAATAGATTAGCATTAAGAAGCCAAAGTTGTAGAGAAAGTGATATAAAAATAATATGTAATTAAAATAAGAAATAGTGTTAAAGAAATTAGTATGTGATAAGTGTTAACAGAGTGTAAGGGTATGCCACACTAAAGCCATCCAGCTCAGACAATCCAGGGGCACCACACCCCACACCTCCACAACCCCAATCTGGGTCTATGATTAACCAGTAAGGAGCCACATGATAATGTCTCCTTGCTACAATGTATCTAAGCTAAGAGCTACCTACCTTGGAACAACCCCAAAATGCTCCATATGGCATATCAGGACCTGCATCCCTTCCTAATGCAAGCTCCTTTCTGCCTCTCACAACAAACATATATAGTGGCAGATGCTCAATTAGCTTAGTGATATCATTCAGGTGCTTGAAAGGGAGGGGTCTCGCTAAGCAAGAAAAAAAAACATTTTCTTTCCACCAGCATCCTGAATAATAGCAGTAACCAGATTTAAATCCCATACAATATCTTAGGATTCAGAGATCTTGGTTACATATATCTGCGCAAATGTATGCATAAGTCCCCAAGCCGCGTCAGGGCCTCTCTGTATATATTGGGGGTTCCTAGTGCTATATCTAGGTGCAGGGTGTGCACCCCAAAAATCAGCATAAGCCAGAAAGCCCAGGGCAGCATACCAGTGAAAAAACTATAATGTTAATAAATTGGTGTTTAGAAGCCAAAGCTATAGAGAAAGTAATACAAAAATGAAATATAATTAAAAATTGGATTTTAATTACCTACCAGTAAATCCTTTTTTCGTAGTCCGTAGAGGATGCTGGCATTCAATTTAGTAACATGGGGTATAGATGGGTCCCTTGGGAGCCATGGGCACTTTAAGAATTTAATAGTGTGGGCTGGCTCCTCCCTCTATGCCCCTCCTACCAGACTCAGTCTAGAAACTGTGCCCGAGGAGACGGACATACTTCGAGAGAAGAAAATACACAGATAGTGGTGAGATTCACACCAGCTCACAAATAACAAAAGGAAAGACAAGCTAACCAACTTGAAATGATTCAGCAACGGTTGAACAACAGTACTTAATCAAGTAACAATGCAATACTTAACAAATAACAATGCAGTACTTAATTAAGTAACAATGCAGGAAAATGAAGCGTTGGGTGTGCGCCCAGCATTCTCTACGGACTACGAGAAAAGAATTTGCCGGTAGGTAATTAAAATCCTATTTTCTCTTATGTCCTAGAGGATGCTGGGGTTCCATTTAGTACCATGGGGATGTACCAAAGCTCCCAGTACGGGAGGGAGAACATGGAGGCTCCTGCAGAACAGATTGACCAAACTGAAGGTCCTCAGAGGCCAAGATATCGAACATGTTCGACCCTGACCAAGTAGCTGTCCGGCAAAGCTGAAAAGCCGAGACACACCGGGTAGTCGCCCAGGAAGAACCCACTTTACGGGTAGAGTGGCCCTTAACAGAACTTTGGACATGGCAAGCCTGACATAGAATAAGCATGCTGGATAGTGAACCTAATCCATTGAGAAATCATCTGCTTAGAAGCAGGACACCGAACCTTGTTGGGAGCATAAAGGACAAACAGAGCGTCCGACTTACTATGACGAGAATTCCTCTTCACATAAATCTTCAAAGCCCTCACAACATCCAAGGTCTTTGATGTAATTGAGGAGTCAGTAGCCACTGGCACCACAATAGGTTGGTTGATACAAAAAGCCGAGACAACCTTTGGAAGAAATTGCTGACGTGTTCTGAGCTCAGTCCTATCTTCATGGAAAATCAAGAAGGGGCTCTTGTAGGACAATGCCCCCAACTCTGACACACGCCTAGCAGATGCCAATGCCAATAGTGTGACTGCCTTCAGAGTAAGAAACTTGACCTCAACCTCCTGTAGAGTTTCGAACCAATCCGATTGCAGGAACTGCAGCACCACATTAAGATCCCACGGTGCCGTAGGAGGCACAAAAGGTGGTTGGATGTGCAGAATCCCTTTCAAGAAAGTCTGAACCTCAGGGAGAGCAGCCAATTGTTTCTGGAAGAAAACAGACAGGGACGAAATCTGGACTTTTATGGAGCCCAAGCATAGGCCCACATCCACATCTGCTTGCAGAAAGAGGAAAAACCATCTCAGTTGAAACTCCACCGTAGGAAACTTCTTGGATTCACACCAAGACACATACTTTTTCCAAATCCGATGGTAATGTTTAGATGTTACTCCCTTCCTAGCCTGTTTCATGGTAGGAATGACCTTTCTCGGAATGCCCTTCCGAGTTAAAATCAGGCGTTCAACCTCCATGCTGTCAAACGTAGCTGCGGTAAGTCTTGATAAGTAAACAGATCCTGTTGCAGAAGGTCTTCGCAAAGTGGAAGAGGCCTTGGATCCTCCAGCAGTAATTCCAGAAGATCTGCGTACCAAGCCCTTCTTAGCCAGTCTGGAGCAATGAGGATCGCCTGAACTCTTGTTCTTTTTATTAGTTTGAGAATCCTTGGGATGAGCGGAAGTGGAGGGAACACATACACTGACTGGAACACCCACTGAGTTACCAGGGCATCCACTGCCACTGCCTGTGGGTCTCTTGACCTGGAACAGTACCTCCGAAGCTTCTTGTTGAGGCGGGAGGCCATCATGTCTACTTGAGTTACACCCCAATGACTTGTTACCTCCTCGAACACCTCCGGATGGAGGCCCCATTCTCCTGGATGGAGATTGTGTCTGCTGAGGAGGTACGCTTTCCAGTTGTCCACTCCTGGAATGAAGATCGCTGACAGCGCCACCGCGTGCTTTTCTGCCCAGAGGAGGATTCTTGTTACCTCTGACATTGCAGCTCTGCTTTTCTGCCCTGTCAGTTTATGTAGGACACCGTCGTTACATTGTCCAACTGATCCTGAATGGCCTAAACTTGTAGAAGATGTGCCGCTAGTAGAAGGCCATTGTACACGGCCTTTCCAGAATGTTTATCGTAATGATGGATTCCAGACTTTACCACCTTCTTTGGAAGTTTTCCCTTTGGGTGACTGCTCCTCAACCTCTGAGACTTGCATCCGTGGTTAGAAGGATCCAATTCTGAATCCCGAACCTTTGGCCCTCGAGAAGGTGAGAAATTTGCAGCCACTAGAGGAGTGAAATTCTGGATTTCGGCGACAGGCGTATCCGCTGCTGCATGTGAAGATGAGATCCCAACCACTTGTCCAGGAGATCCAGTTGGAAGGACGATGCCTGAAATCTTCCATACTGTAGAGCCTCGTAGAAGGCAACCATCTTCCCCAGAAGGAGAATGCACTGATGAACTGATACTCGGGCAGGCTTCCGGACATCCCGGACCATTGACTGGATCACCAATGCTTTCTCCTCTGGGAGAAACACCCACTTCCGTGTTGAGGATCGTCCGCAAGAAGGACATTCTCTTTGTCGGATCTAAATGTGACTTTGGAAGGTTCAGGATCCACCCGTGATCCTGGAGTTGAGAGCAATGCTCTGTAACAGCTTCTCCCTGGAAGATGCCTTTATCAGCAGATCGTCCAGATATGGAATAATGTTCATTCCCTGCTTGTGGAGGAGTAGCATCATCTCTGCCATGACCTTGGTGAACACCCTCGGTGCTGTGGAGAGGCCAAATGGCAGCGCCTGGAACTGATAGTGACAGTCTAGCAGCGCAAATCTCAGATAAGCCTGGTGAGGCGGCCAGATCGGAATGTGAAGGTACACATCCTTGATATCCAGAGATACCAGGAATTCCCCCTCCTCCAGACTGAGATCACCACTCTCAGAGACTCCATCTTGAATTTGAATTCCCTCAAGTAGGGGTTCAATGACTTTAGGTTTAATATTGGCCTTACCGAACTGCCCGGCCTTGGTACCGCAAACAGGTTTGAGTAATAACCCTTGTTTCAGAATCAGAATCAGCTTTATTGGCCAGGTGTACTCGCATACACTAGGAGTTGTTTGTGGTACAATGCATCGCCAAGCAGCAACATGAAAGGGGAATACATGGCATAAGAAGGGGGAAAAACATAGCATACATTACAAACATTACACATATAAGTTCATACTGCACATTGCAACTGTACAATAGACTCGACATATTATACATGTAAGACTAAAAACGAAGGCTGCTTGGCAGAGCAGCACCGAGGCAGCCATCAGCGGGGCCAACTAGAACTCAAACAATGCACATAATACAGAAGATTTAAGTATTACACATCAAAAGATAAACCACACAGACAAAAAAAAAAAAAAGATACAGAAAGAATAATGCATGATTGGTGAAGGCATTTTGGGTAATAACTTCCATGGGCTGTGTATTCCACCCTCATAGGGTACCAGGTGCAGCAGCCATCTTCGGCGCACTGCGTAGAATTACCCTGGGTGGAGTAGTCCATCCTTGATGGGTAGGCCTGTAAGGTACTTCTGATGTTCTCTGCCAGAGGGTTAGTGGGCATAGTCCTGGTGATTTCATTTCAGAGGTTTGATGAGTCCACATAATGTTCTGGATTTCTTTCTTGATGTTGTTCAATGTTTGTTCAACTGTTTTTTTAACTGTTACTTTTCAAAATGCTTAGCGATAGGAACGCTTTGAGTATTGAGTTTGTTAGATGAGGTGGAACTGGAACAATAACATTTGTCTGTACCCATTTTTGAATGGCTTCCTGTAGGATAGCACCCTCTGTCAGCGAAGCTGGTAAGCCTGATTTGAAGAATCTGTGAGGTGGGAGTTCTTGAAACTCCAGTCTGTACCCCTGGGCAACGATGTCTTGTACCCAGGGGTCTAGGCATGATGATGTCCAGACGTGACTGAAATCCCTTAGCCTTGCTCCCACCTGCTCGATCTCCAGGCTGAGAGGTCCACCGTCATGGATTTGGAGGAAGCAGAACCTGGCTTCTGCTCCCGGGAACCTGTTGGAGCAGGTTTTCTAGATATCCCCCGACCATCTCTAAAGAAAGTGGAAGGGTGTTACAGAGTAACTCCATTATATACATTTTAGGGACATATATTATCATACAAGGAAGGAATTAATTGATAATATTGGCTTCTGTAACCTGAAGCCTAATTAACATCCATACACTGTAGCCTTGGCTGAATAGACAATCCCAGCTCACATGGCCAGCTCAGCCCACTGATACAGCTAGCCCACATGCTGTGAAAGACACACCCAGAGGTTGCAGGTATACCTGAGCACTTGAAATCAGACCCCCACTCTCTCTCCCAAAACCACTGAGGCAGATGTACAGTAGCTGCACACAGCTACAAAGCCTCCAGAAGCATGAATTGCTCATCACCAGGACTGATCTCCTTACTAAGTCTAAGTATTGTATACACATGGCTTAATGGCATAGAATAGTTAAATATGTGTTTGTGGTAAAGTAGTTGTGAAACGATTGGCATAGAATAGTTGATTTGGAGATACAAATGGCTTAAGGTTAATGATACTTGTGCAATTATGTGATTGTTATGTGTTGGTGATAATACTCTATGAAATCTGTAATGAATTGGAACAGTAGACAATCTGTAGCATAGCATTCCTGGTATACATTTGTGGATGGTGATTTATAACAGATTGTAGTGGTTTTATATAGTGCATCTTGCTGAAATATAGCATGTGCTTGTAGCAATGGCAGGCTGATACTTGTGGTTACCTGGTGATCTGGTCTTGTGATGGTTCATATAATATGGACAGCATACAATATGCTCTGGTTATTGAGATACTGTGTTGGCTTGGAATTGTGAAAGGTGATTAGATGGCTTGGAATTGTAATATCAGCACATATGCATTATATTGAAGCTTATACATTTTAGAATATAGTGGAGTCTTATGGCTTCTGCTATGTGACTATGGCATAGCAAAGAATGCCATGTGTTTGGACTTGCAAATCTAAAATGGCTGCTGGCATTCCCTTTTGAACAATATGTTACAGACTTTGGAATCATGGGAGTTTTCCCAAAATGGAGTCTAGCTTCTGTCCCATGCGGTCTGTGGACAATGCAGCCACATGCTGCCCCTCCCCCACACACACACAAACACACACATAAACCAAAACCAATCCCCTAAGGTATTTCTCTAAGATATATATATTTTCCAATATATATCAATAAATCTAGGATTTAGCCGAGTGCTTTGAGTAATATCTCCCCAGTAATAAATACACACATACAGTACAGTACATACATCTCTCACACTTCTTTCATCCTATTTGTTTCTTATATAGTTTGAATCTGTGAAACTATTATTTGGTGACTTGCATTGTATTTGACCAATACTGTTTAATTATAAAAGTGAATTCTATGAGTAGCAATTGTTTGTTGAAATACATTCTTATGATTTACATTCTATATGACTGGCGTGCATTCTTATATGAACAGAATATTCCTAATGATTTAAAGATATATATGTCTAGATGCAACCTCTGCGGGTTTGCTTATAAAAGGTACACAATTAGTGATGAATTATTATAAATCACTAAAGGGTTAAAATTATACATTTGCTTTAAAGATATGAAATATAGTAATATAATACAAGCAATAGAATCAGACAGAGAAAAGGAGGGGAATAGAGAAGGAAAATGTATACCCCCTTACCATGATCCCCTTATCAAAGGGGGTTTGGACTTTTTAACTTTTGCGGTCCGAAAGGACTGCATCACAGACGTAGGATAAGATTTCCTAGCCGGTGGCACTGCTGAGGGAAGGAAAGTTGACTTACCCACAGTTGCCATGGAGATCCACCCGTCCAACGCATCCCCAAACAGAGCCTGACCTGTGAGGGGTTGGTTCTCCACACTCCTCTTGGATTCCGCATCCGCAGACCATTGGCGCAGCCAGAGTCCTCTGCCTGTCGAGATAGCCATGGAAGAAGCCCTTGCATTAAGGTGGCCAAGGTCCTTCATGACCTCCACCATGAAACCTGCAGAATCCTGTATGTGATGTAAAAACAAGTCAATGTCACTCCTATCCATAGTATCTAAATCCTCTAGTAATGTGCCTGACCACTTTACTATGGCTTTAGAAATCCACGCACAAGCAATCGTGGGCCTTAAAGCCACACCTGTAGCTGTGCATAGTGATTTGAGCGTAGTCTCAATTTTACGGTCAGCCTGCTCTTTCAAAGCGGTGAACCAGGGACAGGTAAAACCACCTTTTTAGACAACCTAGATACAGATGCGTCTACTATAGGCAGGTGTTCCCCCTTTTTCCTGTCCTCTTCAGGGAAGGGAAAAGCAATGGGAACCATTTTTGGGATCTGGAATTTTTTCTCTGGGTTTTCCCAGGATTTTTCAAACAAAGCATTTAACTCCTAAGAAGCAGAGAAGGTAAGGGAGGATTTTTGTCTGTAAAGTAAGCCTCCTCTACCTGCTCAGGTACTTTTTCAGCAATGTGTAAAATGTCCCTAATGGCCTCAATCATGAGTTGCACCCCCTTAGCAAGGGATGCATCTCCCCCTGCATATCCCCATCAGCGTCCCCTGTATCAGAGCCGGTATCCGTGTCGGCTTGTATTATCTGGGCAAGAGCACGCTTTTTAGGGTATGTAATAGGGGCCTTAGATGAGGTAGTGGGAGCTGAGTATGGCAAAACTGCTACAGATTGTTGTAAATCCTGTGTTACATACATTCTCATTATGTGATATCCTAGATTAAGTCTAGGATATCATTCCCCTTATAGAATCCACCCATGGAGGTTCGGACTCAGAAGGCTGAGAAGGCACAAGCAGTCCTGAGTACATGGAACAAACTCATCAGGAGAAGATACACACTCTGCAGCACAAGATACAGAGACCCTAGACATGTTAATGTGAGATATACAGCCAAACACACACACACACAGGAAAATGTCAGACACAGTTTTCCCCAGAGTACCTTCAGAGAGTCACAGAGTATAAGGAGCCAGCCACACAGCGCCCTAGTAGGCAGTTAATATACTAAACTGCCGACGCTGATTGAGTAACCCTAATAGGATAAACAGTTCCAATAATACACTCCCCCTGTCTATAACACCCTGGTACCGCAGAGGATAGCTGGAGTTATGTGGAGGGCAGCGCTCCCTGTCAGCGTTCTGATGCTGTGATCTGCAGGGAGAAAATGGCGCTGGTGAGTGCTGGATCTGCTCTGAGGAAAAGCCCCGCCACTTTACTGGCCTGAGGTAATTTGCAGCAAACAGTTGGATAAGTCCCTGGTAGCCTTCTGTGACCAGTGTCACAGAAGGCTACAATCTGGGTCTATAATTAGCTTGCTCAGGACGCCCCTCACAACGCTGTACACAGTGTGTCTCTGAGCCCTCCGGTGCGCAGCCTGTCAGAGCTGCGCTCCCACCTTTGTGCCGCCATTCCAGCCGGTGACCCGCTTTCCAGGCCGCTGGCGTTATACTCACCACTCTTTTTTCTTCTGGCTCTGATAGGGGGTGGCGGCCGTGCTGCGGAAGTGAGCGGTCGCCTCGTGGGCTTGCGATCAGCACCCTCAGGAGCTCAGTGTCCTATCAGCGGAGATAGAGAACCATTAACTTGTAGAGTTGGTTCCTACTCCCCCCCTAAGTCCCATGAAGCAGGAAGGCTGTTGCCAGCAGCCTTCCTGTACCTAACACTTTTAGAAAAACTAGAAAACTAGAAAAACTCCTAGGAGCTCCCCTAGCTGTGACCGCCTCCTCCAGGCACATTTTCTAAACTGAGTCTGGTAGGAGGGGCATAGAGGGAGGAGCCAGCCCACACTATTAAACTCTTAAAGTGCCCATGGCTCCCAAGGGACCTGTCTATACCCCATGGTACTAAATGGAAGCCCAGCATCCTCTAGGATGTAAGAGAAATAAGAAATAGTGTTAAAGAAATTAGTATGTGATAAGTGTAAATAGAGTGCAAGGGTATGCCACACTAAAGCCATCCAGCTCAGCCAATCCAGGGGCACCACACCCCACACCTCCACAACCCCAATCTGGGTCTATGATTAATCAGCAAGGAGCCACATGATAAATATATTGTAGCAAGGCTCCTTGCTACAATATATCTAAGCTAAGAGCTACCTACCTTGGAGCAATCTCAAAATGCTCCATATGGCATATCAGGACCTGCATCTCCTCCTACTGTAAGCTCCTTTCTGCTTCTCACAACAAACATATATAGTGGCAGATACTCAATTAGCTTAGTAATATTCAGGTGCTTGAAAGGGAGGGGTTTCTCTAAGCAGGAAAAAAAAACATTTTGTTTCCCCCAGCACCCTGAATAATAGCAGTAACCAGATTTAAATCCCATACAATATCTTAGAATTCCGAGATCTCGGTTACATATATTTGCACAAATGTATGTATAAGCCTCCAAGCCACGTCAAGGCCTCTCTGTATATATTGGGGGTCCCTAGCGCTATATCTAAGTGCAGGGCGTGGCACCCCAAAAATCAGCATAAGCCAGAAAGCCCAGGGCAGCATACCAGTGAAAAAACTATAATGTTAATAGATTAGTGTTAAGAAGCCAAAGCTGTAGAGAAAGTGATACAAAAATGAGATGTAATTAAAATAAGAAATAGTGTATATAGAGTGTAAGGGTATGCCACACTAGAGCCATCCAGCTCAGCCAATCCAGGGGCACCACATCCAACACCTCCACAACCCCAATCTGGGTCTATGATTAACCAGCAAGGAGCCACATGATAATAGCTCCTTGCTACAATATATCTGGCTTATGCTGATTTTTGGGGTGCCACGCCCTGCACCTAGATATAGCGCTAGGGACCCCCAATATATATACAGAGAGGGCTTGATGCGACTTGGGGGCTTATACACTTCGGGTCTTTTATACTCTCTTAACCAGGATGGGTGGGGCTATATTAATAAAGTGTGCCTCCACCCAAACTAAGTTGTTTATTTCAGGGCTGTTTGGGTAAGCCTTTTATCCCGAAGTGAATGTATATGGGAATAACAACCTATATACCCCCCCGCGTAATTCATATACCTGTTCTCTTTTCCCTTCTAGGTTCATCGATTCACTGACTCTGCCTTCACTACCTTGGCTGTGTCTCTGGATAAGTGATATAATAGTAAGTATAGCAGTGATATCTTAACTAACAGGTAATCTTTATTCACAGGAACATCAACATATCGTTACCTCAGAATCCTCAAATTTATATACCACTATAGAGTGCCTGAGCTACTCTATTACCCAGGCCTATACAATAAAACTTTTGCATGCAATACAAAAAACACTTTCAACAAAATGGCGTCATGCTATACGTTGGAGTGACCCTGGTACTGAATGTTATATTAATGCACTGTTGGGTCCTTTACCTCTAGTATCCAAGTTCAAGGGAAGTACAACAATGTTAACCCCGGATTTCAGGGTGCTCCTAGTTCCTTAACCTCCCTCTGGATATACTAGCTGTCTCTGGTAGGGCGAGAAGGGTACTCCAGTGGAGTTGTCTGAAGAGTAGCCGAATCTACGACTCCCGTCTCTGGCCCTGGAGCTTGAAGGGGTTAATCCTTACTAACTCATGTGCAGGACAGTTATGCCAGGCTTTATTCAGATGATGGATGACACTCCCGGTGCATAATAGTTTATGGTTGAGCCCTTCCTTAAGCCCTTCTTTACAAAGGTGGGGCGTGATTACAACAAACTGTTAATATTCAATTGTCTATGAACTCTCTACAACAGGCGATGATTATTACAAAATATCCTTTATACGCAAAGCAGCCCACCCATATATATCCGTGGAGTTCATACAGTATATATAATATCACATTTAATCCTCTCGGGGTTAAAGTCTCTGCCTGAGTAGATCATTGTCTTTGCAGCAGCACCTCAATGCCAGTGTTAAACATATATACACCTCCGGTTGCTATGCAATTAGCTCATGGGTGCATTTACCATCCGTACCTTTGTCTCAGGATGAGTTATAGTCTCTATGGGGTATGTGGTGCTGTTTGCACTTACTTCACTTCAGCTGCGTTAAGGCGTCTCCTTACATAACGTCTAACTTTCAGTATATATATATATATATATATATATACACAATACTTCAGCATATATATATTATTCCACTTGTCTCACTGAAACATTACTCATTGTGAATTAGGGGAGTATTCTCCTCCGGCTACTATCATTAGCCAGTGGCTTTCTATGTGATTCACCATCTCTAATAGTCTAACTCATTTACATGGGGCGTGCTAACATTTGATAAGTGCTTAAAGTGGTCCTAGAGAGGTGGTGGAACTCACCCCCCTCCCCACGGCGCCCATGTAATAAAGGTATTGCACGCGCCATATGCGTGCGTTGCAAAAAAGGGCATGGTCTCAAAAAGAAAGGGCAGTGGTCACACAATAGTAATAATGCCCACAGTAGTAGCACCCCATAATACACATAATGCCCACAGCAGCAGCGCCCCTTATACAATGCCCATGGATGCAGCAATGTTTACACAGTTCAGCCATCTTTATTGTACTGTACATGCATCAGAGTCACACTGAGCATGCTCTGCGATTAGTGACAGCGGACCTAGTGAGGATTTATTTGAAAAGTGAGTAACAGGTAGTGACCACATATAGATCAGGGCTGTAACTAGGTGTTTGCCAGTGGTGCCTGGCACACAACGCATAAGCACTGTTGGCGCAGAACCGCTGGCAACACCCACAGGGCCACCCGTGCCTCACTAGTATTGTCCGCCCACCCGCCATAGATCACACTTACAATCTCAGAAACTCCTCACTGCTGCAGCGCTGCTTAGTCCCCGCCTCAGGCTGTCATTCCCCCAATTGGCCACTCAGAGCTGGTCCAGGATTGGCTGGTCTCTCAATACTGCTTTCGCTTTCGGGTGCTCTGCTCTCTGCTCCAGTACAGCTCTCCCCTCACCAGCTACCTGAGCGGCTTCTACTGGTCTCTCTTGCAGATGCCGCCTTGACAGCCGCCTAGGGGACCAGCTTCCCAGCGTTATCACAGGTACCAGCGCCGCCAACCTCTCCCTGCAGGACGTGCTGCTGTCCAGCTGCCCACCTCTGTATTCACTATCCCCCACAGCTCCTGCTGCTGCTGTGGTTTACAGCTTAACTCTCTTACTAGCAGCGCAGGTAGCTAGAGGGATGTGAGCGCACTCAAGGGGAGCCACAGTCTGGTCTCTGTAACAGCTGGGGGTACTTATATATTCCACTGAGAGTGGCCGCACGGCACCCCTTTTTCCCACCTCCATACTCTGCACGTGGTCTCAGGAAGCATCTCACAAAGGCTCCTCAGCACCATAGTATCACCTACTGGTGCGTTCAGGCTGCCATACAATACATACACTTCTCATAAGTATTTATAACTAAAATATAGAGATG
>NC_086446.1:614214826-614252326 GCF_028390025.1 Pseudophryne corroboree
ACCTTTCACACAGTTAAGATGCATTTGTTATTAGCATGTTTTTTTTATTACACAAAAATGGAGTGTATCCAGCTGTTTGTTCATTTTTCTGATATGTGATTTTCTTTCAAAAAGGTTCAAACATTTATGTGTTTGGAGAAAAACAATACAAATTCTCTCATGCGTTGAATTGATAGTAATAAACATACAATTGGACAGATCATAAAAATAACTAATTAAGGGAAAGGATCCAAGCAGCTGGAACCCAGTAATTCATTGAGCCTTAAAGGGGATAGATATTCTTAAAAAGATTAAAAACTAGTCCCCAAACAGCACATCATGCAAAGAAGAAAAAGAGGTGCAATGAGGTAGCTGTATGACTAAGCTAAGCGACACAAGTGTGCGGCACAATCACCTGGCCCATCGAGCAGTGGCACTGCAGTGCAGACAAGATGGCACTTAAAAAAAACTAGTCCCCAAAATAGCACTTCATGCAAAGAAGTAAAAGAGGTGCAATGAGGTAGCTGTTTGACTAAGCTAAGCAACACAAGTGTGTGGCACAAACACCTGGCCCATCTAGGAGTGGCACTGCAGTCCCACTGCACTAATGGCGGACACTGGATGCACGTTTAACACCAACATAGCTGTAAAGACCTGTTATCTGCTTTACAACAGGATGACTGCTGTCATATTTCATCTTCCTTGAAAAGGACTGTTGGACAGTAATTAGCTTAGTTGAAGTAGTACAAGTGATCTTCCGACTTCCCCTCTGGGATGACGATTGACCCCCAGCAGCAACAACAGCAGCGGCAGCAGCAGCAGTAGGAGGAAGTGGTTCTTGATCTTTCCCTATTTTATCCTCCAAATTTTTGTTCTCCAATATTTTTCTAAAGTTATATAACAAAATGCAGCAAAGGAGAGCGTACCTCTACACCACACAGGGCAAACCGTGTAAAAATTATTTCGATTAAATATTAATAACCCTTTTATTTGGAGCTTATAATATACAGCACAGGACAGCACCCCTGAAGTTATATGGCAGCACCACTGGACTGAGCTTATACGGCAGTAACACTGGACATATACGGCAGTATCACTGGACATATACGGCAGTATCACTGGACATATACGGCAGTATCACTGGACATATACGGCAGTATCACTGGACTTATATGGCAGTACCACTGGACTGAATTTATATGGCAGTATCACTGGACTTATACGGCAGTACCACTGGACGTATACGGCAGTATCACTGGACTTATATGGTAGTACCACTGGACTGAATTTATATGGCAGTATCACTGGACTTATACGGCAGTACCACTGGACATATACGGCAGTATCACTGGAATTATATGGCAGTACCACTGGACATATACAGCAGTATTACTGGACTGGATTTATACAGCAGTACCACTGGACATATACGGCAGTATCACTGGACTTATATGGCAGTATCACTGGATTTATACGTCAGTACCACTGGACTTATACGGCAGTACCACTGGACATATACGGCAGTACCACCGGATTTATATGGCAGTACCACTGGAATGGATTTATACGGCAGTACCACTGGACATATAAGGCAGTATCACTGGATTTATACAGCAGTACCACTGGACATATACGGCAGTACCACTAGACATGTATGGCAGCAGTGCCGTAACTAGGCATTTTAGCGCTGTGTGCAAGAAATGGCATTGGCGCCCCCCCATCCCCCATGCAAGACAAAAAATATATAGGGGTGTGGCTTCATGGGGAAGGGTGTGGCCACAAAATAATACCAATTCATACTACGGTGCACAGTAGCGCCACTACACCAGGTAGAGCCCCTTTTACACATTACAGCAGACAGCATCCCCCTTTTTACACATTACGGCAGACAGCATCCCCCTTTTTACACATTACGGCAGACAGCGCCCCCTTTTTACACATTACGGCAGATAGCGTCCCTTTTTTACACATTACGGCAGACAGCGTCCCCTTTTTACACATTATGGCAGACAGCGTCCCCTTTTTACACATTACGGCAGCCAGTCCCTCTTTTTACACGTTGCGTCCTACAGCACATGAGCTGCTTCCTTCTGGGACCTATTCACCTGCGTTACATATTACATGCCCACAGCTACCTGTATAATGACACAACCCAGACGGGGCTGCCCTCACTGCCACAGCACCATGCACAGTAGCACACCAGCACACCTTATATATTACATGCCCACAGCACACCTTATAACATGCACACAGCACACCTTATATATTACATGCCCACAGCACACCTTATATATTACACCAGCACATCTTATATATTACAGGCCCACAGCACACCTTATATACAGTATTACATGCCCACAGCACACCTTATATATTACATGCCCACAGCACACCTTATATATTACATGCCCACAGCTACTGTACCTGTATGATGCCCTCACTGCCACAGCACACCAGGCAGGGACACGTTCGAGCCGCTGGATGTGCAAGTGGTGAGAAGTTGCCGCCCGTGCAGAGAGCATCCCGCCGCCGGTGCCAGCTCACCTGTTGCAGCCTCCATGTCTTGTCGGTGGGCTGCTTGAAGACGTAGAGCTGCAGCCGGTTCTTCCGCTCCCTCTCCTCCCGCTGCGCCCGTTCCTGCTCTCCCCTCACTGCTGACAGACGGGCTGGGGCCGGCGGGTCTCGCTAGGGTGGAGCGACAGCAGTGTCTCTGGGATCCCGAGCAGGTGCATGTAGAGGCCGGTTAGAAGACCCCGCCTCCAGCTGACCGCCTGTGGCAGCGCGCACTTCCCCTTTCACTGTCAGATGCACGATCCCTGGAGCTGGCTGAGCGGTGGGGGGGGGGGAGTGTGGGGGTGTGCTGCCGATGGTGCGCCTTCAGTGCATGTGCGCTGTGGGCAAGGCACCATCGGCACACACCTAGTTACGGCACTGTATGGCAGTATCACTGGACATATATGGCAGTATCACTGGACATATACGGCAGTATCACTGGAATTATATGGCAGTATCACTGGAATTATATGGTGGTACCACTGGACATATACGGCAGTATCACTGGACTGGATTTATACGGCAGTACCACTGGACATATACGGCATTATCACTGGACTTATACGGCAGTATCACTGGAATTATATGGCAGTACCACTGGACATATACGGCAGTATCACTGTATCTATATGGCAGTACCACTTGACATATACGGCAGTATCACTGGACTGGATTTATACGGCAGTACCACTGGACATATACAGCAGTATCACTGGACTGGATTTATACGGCAGTACCACTGGACATATATACGGCAGTATTACTGGATTTATACGGCAGTACCACTGGACATATACGGCAGTATTACTGGACTGGATTTATACGGCAGTACCACTGGACATATACGGCAGTATCACTGGAATTATGTGGCAGTACCACTGGACATATACAGCAGTATCACTGGATTTATACGGCAGTACCACTGGACATATACGGCAGTATCACTGGACTGGATTTATACGGCAGTACCACTGGACATATACGGCAGTATCACTGTATCTATACGGCAGTACCACTGGACATATACGGCAGTATCACTGGACTGGATTTATACGGCAGTACCACTGGACATATACGGCAGTATCACTGGAATTATGTGGCAGTACCACTGGACATATACAGCAGTATCACTGGATTTATACGGCAGTACCACTGGACATATATACGGCAGTATCAATGGAATTATATGGCAGTATCACTGGACATATACGGCAGTATCTCTGGACATATACGGCAGTAGCAGTGGACTTGTATGGCAGTACCATTGAACTTATACAGCAGCACAGGGACACCAACACTGGACTGATGCAGGACAACACAGGACCACTGAAATGGACTGGACTTATACAGCAGAACTGGACATATGGCATCAGAGGACACCACCACTGTGACTGGACTGATGCAGCACGAGACACCACCACTGGACTGATGCAGCACAACACAGCACCACTGGACTGGACTTATACAGCAGCACTGGACATACGGCAGCAGAGGAAACCACCACTGTGACTGGACTGATGCAGCACGAGACACCACCACTGGACTGATGCAGCACAACACAGCACCACTGGACTGGACTTATACAGCAGCACTGGACATATGGCAGCAGAGGACACCACCACTGTGAGTGGACTGATGCAGCACAAGACACTACCACTGGACTGATGCAGGACAACACAGCACCACTGCACTGGACTTATACAGCTACACTGGACATATGGCAGAAGAGGACACCACCACTGTGACTGGACTGATGCAGCATAAGACACTACACTGGACTGAGCAGCACAAGAGAGCACTGGAATCGCCACCCCACTTTCCCACACAGACACTGAGTGAGGACGGAGACACATCTTCTCACTACACTCTCCAATGCCGGAGTGAAAATGGCGGCGACGTGCACTCCTTATATGGAATCCAAAACCCACGAGAATCCGACAGCGGGATGATTACGTTTTGCCTTGTTCTGGTTTCCAAGTCTGGTGGGAAGTCCTGAGCCTGACTCGGATCCGGGCTCGGGACGTAATATTCGGTAGGGTTCGGTTCTCAGAGAACCGAATCCGCTCATCTCTAATGGTTATAGCTTGTCACTAATAACACCATGACAATCAGGCTTCTAGTACAGCATAGCTGCTATTACAGCTTGGATGTGCATCGCTTAGTAGCGTGGGAGCTGCTGGGAGTTGTAGTTTGGCTCTGTGATTTGCGTTTGTAAATCGTGAAACGTATCCATTTCAAACTACAGTTCCTGACAGCCTGCAGAACTTGTGATGTTCCCAGGAATGAGAGGGCCCGTCCTAGGAAGGAGGCTGGGAGCAATGAAAGGTGATATTGGGTGGGTTTTTTTGAGATCTGCACTGGAACAGATTGTACATTACCTGATAAGAAGTATATAATAGTACTAATGAAAATTCTAATTGCAGTTTAGACCAACATAGAGCTGCCAATTTCGCCCCAAAGGGCTTTTGGGGCAGAACAACGGTTGGTGGTGCTCCCGGACATTTTTAGCAGAAAGAGCTATTAAGGGTGGTTTTGCAAAGAAGCAAAAAAAGAGCTGGTTGATATGTTTCTCTGGGGCACACTTTTTAAATTGATTTCATGACAATGTTATGAAACAATGGAATGTATATAAAGCATTAAAACGTAACTTTTATTAAATTCTTCAGACGAAAAAGTTTAATTAATTATATGTGAAAAACATTGCTGTGTGAAACAGCGAAGTGGGTTAAAACAAGTATTAAATAGTATGTAGAAGACGATATAGTAATAATATGTCACTCGCCTATTGAAAGTAGGTGACAGAAAATTTGTCTGCACACCCTCTGGATTCTAGGCGAGTATTATTGTTAGACATATGTCCACTGCGAAAATGAAAGTTCTCGTTATCTCTATGAGTTTATGATTGAAGATACTTATGTGTATTTCATATGAGAGATACAAGAAAAAGAAACCGGCTTTTTAATTACCGGACTCCTTTTGAAATAATCAACTGTGCTGCGTGTTCTGCAGTGTTAGTTGACAAGTAGGTTCTGCTGGTCAATGAAAGGTATGTACCTTGATGGGACTACAGTACCCAGTATTCCCAGAGGGTCACCCTTTCTGGTACTGACCGGGCCCAATGCTGCTTGGCTTCCAAGATCAGACGAGATCGGGCAGATCCAGCATGGTATGACTGTAGAAGGTATGGTAAATACCTCTCAGCATGTAAAATGGATGGTGTTTGAGGCAAAATGTGATTCCGTAAAGAAAAAAATTGATTTGACAATCGCCAATTGGTATTGGCCAATTAATGGCCCAAGGGAGACCAAGAAGTGGAGGGATTATTCACTGATGAAATCCTCCATATTACAATTATGATGGAGAGCACATGCCGGAGTTAAATGATTTGATGAAATGCTAATAGAAATACTAGTATGACATGGGTTAAATGATTTGATGAAGTGCTAATAAACAATCATGCGAAAAAACATAAGCTGAATCTTATATCAGGATTAACAGGAGCTGTCTAGGCAGTACCTTGTTTCATTGTGACAAAATGTATAAAGAATTTCCACTGAATTGCTAAATATGAAGTGGATATTGCTTTGTGTAATTATGTAACAACACCCTTAATATGCACTGCTCGGGCTGCAGAGGCAGCTAACTGTTCATACATTTAAACATTTCGACGTACATTGTTGCAGAAAAGGTGTCTGGGCAGCTCTGTGTCCAAATGAAAACAGATACAATTGTTTTAAACACACCACATAAGTTGCAAAGGGCAGCTGCCTTTTAACACTGCAAGATGCAAATAGTTGTCACAGTAACATACTGCAAACAGATGTGTTTGTTTTGGAATAGACCACATAGGCTGCAAGAAGCAGCAGGATTCTATCAAATGCTTATCTCATTAATTTATCACAATAACAGATTTCTGAGAAAAATACAGAAAGTCGCAATTTATCACAATAACCGAGTGCTGAGAAAGCTACAGAGATAGTGACTCTAGTCTCAACCAAAAATTGCAGATTTGAAACCAGCAGAAGACAGTATAAGAACAGCTGGTGTTCTATTTACAAATAATAGTAAAGACAGAGTAGTTGTAAGTTAACACTGTTCTGATAGTAAGTGTGAAAGAAGCTCTCACGCCAACGGAGTGCCTGAGTTAAAGAGTAATTGCCTGGCTAACTTGAGGGGATTTAATGTAGCACCAATGAAATGATGGCTGACAACACGAATCCCTGTTTTAAATAAGTGCCATGTGTCTGTGCACCGTTTGCAAAGTTTTAGATATCAGCATTCAGTGACACTAATAGCCTCTATAATTATGAATTAATGAGGGAATTATCAAGCAATTAATATTGCTGGCTAAATCTTGCCAGGGAGACAATCCGTACTCTATGCACTGGGTGGGGCCAGCTTTTTCCCTTGAGAGTGCGCTGGGCACACGGGGAGAGAGCTGTCCTGGAGAGCTTTGAATCCGCTGCAGTGAGCGGTGTTATACTTGCGGCATTCGCTGACAGGAGTCCGCCCGTCGGAGCCCCGTTGCCGAGGTCCCGGAAGTTGGGTGCCGGACCGGAAGTGACGCGCGTTTCGCTGGGAGGAGCTTGTTCACTGGATCGTCTGATCTGTGAGCCCTCCGTATGCGTCTCTTAACGAACACTGTGACCAATCAATTTACTCATAAACTTGAGTGACTAATAGGTAAACCTATGGATAGCCAGAATCCAAGCCGCTGTTGTAATGGCATATTAGATTTCTGATTGCTAACGGTGCAGAGACGTTGGGACTAATGTAATTATACTAAAGTGCAAGAGTAGGGAATGGTTAAGTTGAATGAAATCCAATAGGAAAAGAGAAATGAGAGAGAATAAGAGGGTTACTGCTTTGTCGTAATAAACAATAAATCAATGTGGGTGTGATGCTTGAATAAGAATGCTAGTGTGGAGCTTCCCTGCGGAGTATGGGTAAAAAATAATAATAATAGGGAATGCTTGATGCCTGGCATCAAGCATTCCCTATTATTATTATTTTTTACCCATACTCCGCAGGGAAGCTCCACACTAGCATTCTTATTCAAGCATCACACCCACATTGATTTATTGTTTATTACAACAAAGCAGCAACCCTATTATTCTCTCTCATTTCTCTTTTCCTATTGGATTTCATTCAACTTAACCATTCCCTACTCTTGCACTTTAGTATAATTACATTAGACCCAACATCTCTGCACCGTTAGCAATCAGAAATCTAATATGCCATTACAACAGCGGCTTGGATTCTGGCTATCCATAGGTTTACCTATTAGTCACTCAAGTTTATGAGTAAATTGATTGGTCACAGTGTTCGTTAAGAAACGCATACGGAGGGCTCACAGATCAGACGATCCAGTGAACAAGCTCCTCCCAGCGAAACGCGCGTCACTTCCGGTCCGGCACCCAACTTCCGGGACCTCGGCAACGGGGCTCCGACGGGCGGACTCCTGTCAGCGAATGCCGCAAGTATAACACCGCTCACTGCAGCGGATTCAAAGCTCTCCAGGACAGCTCTCTCCCCGTGTGCCCAGCGCACTCTCAAGGGAAAAAGCTGGCCCCACCCAGTGCATAGAGTACGGATTGTCTCCCTGGCAAGATTTAGCCAGCAATATTAATTGCTTGATAATTCCCTCATTAATTCATAATTATAGAGGCTATTAGTGTCACTGAATGCTGATATCTAAAACTTTGCAAACGGTGCACAGACACATGGCACTTATTTAAAACAGGGATTCGTGTTGTCAGCCATCATTTCATTGGTGCTACATTAAATCCCCTCAAGTTAGCCAGGCAATTACTCTTTAACTCAGGCACTCCGTTGGCGTGAGAGCTTCTTTCACACTTACGATCAGAACAGTGTTAACTTACAACTACTCTGTCTTTACTATTATTTGTAAATAGAACACCAGCTGTTCTTATACTGTCTTCTGCTGGTTTCAAATCTGCAATTTTTGGTTGAGACTAGAGTCACTATCTCTGTAGCTTTCTCAGCACTCGGTTATTGTGATAAATTGCGACTTTCTGTATTTTTCTCAGAAATCTGTTATTGTGATAAATTAATGAGATAAGCATTTGATAGAATCCTGCTGCTTCTTGCAGCCTATGTGGTCTATTCCAAAACAAACACATCTGTTTGCAGTATGTTACTGTGACAACTATTTGCATCTTGCAGTGTTAAAAGGCAGCTGCCCTTTGCAACTTATGTGGTGTGTTTAAAACAATTGTATCTGTTTTCATTTGGACACAGAGCTGCCCAGACACCTTTTCTGCAACAATGTACGTCGAAATGTTTAAATGTATGAACAGTTAGCTGCCTCTGCAGCCCGAGCAGTGCATATTAAGGGTGTTGTTACATAATTACACAAAGCAATATCCACTTCATATTTAGCAATTCAGTGGAAATTCTTTATACATTTTGTCACAATGAAACAAGGTACTGCCTAGACAGCTCCTGTTAATCCTGATATAAGATTCAGCTTATGTTTTTTCGCATGATTGATTATTAGCACTTCATCAAATCATTTAACCCATGTCATACTAGTATTTCTATTAGCATTTCATCAAATCATTTAACTCCGGCATGTGCTCTCCATCATAATTGTAATATGGAGGATTTCATCAGTGAATAATCCCTCCACTTCTTGGTCTCCCTTGGGCCATTAATTGGCCAATACCAATTGGCGATTGTCAAATCAATTTTTTTCTTTACGGAATCACATTTTGCCTCAAACACCATCCATTTTACATGCTGAGAGGTATTTACCATACCTTCTACAGTCATACCATGCTGGATTTGCCCGATCTCGTCTGATCTTGGAAGCCAAGCAGCATTGGGCCCGGTCAGTACCAGAAAGGGTGACCCTCTGGGAATACTGGGTACTGTAGTCCCATCAAGGTACCAGCAGAACCTACTTGTCAACTAACACTGCAGAACACGCAGCACAGTTGATTATTTCAAAAGGAGTCCGGTAATTAAAAAAACGGTTTCTTTTTCTTGTATCTCTCATATGAAATACACATAAGTATCTTCAATCATAAACTCATAGAGATAACGAGAACTTTCATTTTCGCAGTGGACATATGTCTAACAATAATACTCGCCTAGAATCCAGAGGGTGTGCAGACAAATTTTCTGTCACCTACTTTCAATAGGCGAGTGACATATTATTACTATATCGTCTTCTACATACTATTTAATACTTGTTTTAACCCACTTCGCTGTTTCACACAGCAATGTTTTTCACATATAATTAATTAAACTTTTTCGTCTGAAGAATTTAATAAAAGTTACGTTTTAATGCTTTATATACATTCCATTGTTTCACAACATTGTCATGAAATCAATTTAAAAAAGTGTGCCCCAGAGAGACATATCAACCAGCTCTTTTAATGCTTCTTTGCAAAACCACCCTTAATAGCAATGAAAGGTGGGAAGGAGCCCGGGACAATAAGAGATCATTTTGCTGGCACTGAGCTGTGTGTGCTGTCAGGTGTTTATTGAAGAGGTAGTGGTGGTGGTGGTGGTGGGTGCTGTGAGGCCCCCTCCAGCCTTAAAGCTCCCCTGTCTGGCATTGTGTGTAGTATAACCATGTACAGTATGCATGCTTTGTCATAATGATCATTCTTAGTGACACGACCTCCACACAAAGGTTATTGTTTTTCTCTTCTTCCATTGCTATTTACAAAACAAAAAGCCAGCCGAAATACAACCAGAAACAAAGCACACTCTATGAAACAACACAGACTTACATTATTTTCCAATAACAATTGAATATACTGTATGGAGAACATTGCATTTTCCTAGTAGTCAACCTTGAATTTCCCAATTACTGTATTAGCATAATAGCATTTGAAACTGGGGAATTATCAAAAGATATTTGAAAATGGTATTTAAGATGTGAGCACACTGGGAAATGCCTCACAACACCCTTAATTCTTATCACAGAGATTCTCTAGCTCTGATTATTTTAATAGACTACATGCATCATCTGACACTCAGCGGTATGCTAAATTCATCCGACTGTATTCTCACTGCGTATAAATAGATCCTTATCAGTAGCAATGGCTAGATCAATTCACAGTTCACCACGGGCACATGATTTATGGCTCTCACTCACACATCGGTCAGATTGGAGGGTCAAAGTTGAGCATAGATACAATGGTCTGTGATAAAAAAATGTCATAATATTTATTAAGTGATATATTTGATGCTCACATTACTTTCATGATGATTTACAATAATGTAAGTCTCTTACTGGCATAGATTGCATTGCCGTATGGGTAGGAGTGATGCAACAGAGTGCTCGGGTAAACATTTATCATACTTGTGCACAGATAACTGTAGAGTGAAGGTTCTATAGACCAGAGCAACCATCAGATTATTTTCTTTTCTTATACAGTTTAGGTAATGAAAGCAGTGTGATTGCAGAACCTTTTTTCTCTAATGTCCTAGTGGATACTGGGAATAGTAGATTACCATGGGTGTAGATCAGGTCCATTAGAGCCTGGCACTTTAAGAAATCAATAGTGCGTGCTGGCTCCTCCCCTCTATGCCCCTCCTAGCAGACTCAGTTTAGGAAAATGTGCCCAAGGAGTCGGATGCATTGTGTTGCTCTCCAAGGAGTTTTCTTCAGAAATTTATGTTAGTTTGTTATTTTCAGGCACACTGGTTGGCAATCAGTCTGCCTGCGTCGTGGGACTTAGGGGCGGACTGAACCAACTTCCTAAAAAGTTAATGGTTCGTATTCCCGCTGACAGGACACTGAGCTCCTGAGGTGATGTTTCCCACACTCCCATAGTGTGAGCCCACGCCGGCAGCGTGCCGCCACCCCTAACAGATGCAAAATCAGATGCGGTGCGGTGAGTACTACACCAGGGTCCCAGTTAGCAGGTCCCCAGTGCAAATGACGGCATGAAGGGACAGCGATCACCCGACTACAGGTTGCGCACTCTCTTTTTATACATACATGTGAGAAGCAAGTATAAATAACATAGAGGGGCCGTGTGCCATTAAGGAGGCGGGGCTTCCCGGAGAGTGGGACCAGAGGCTAAAAGGCGCCATTTCCTGCTGCTGCTGCTCTGAATAGGCTGCATGCAGAGATTGCTCTTCCACACCCACTGAATCACCAATTGTATGGTACCAGGGGGTTTTAGTGAAGGGGGGAGCACATAGTCAGCGGTTATACTGCTGTGAGGTAAATTACACATAAAAGATACCAGCGGGGTGCTGCTATGTCTGTGGGGTTGAGTGCTGGCCCCATTTCTCTCTGTGTCACTCCATTCAGGGTTGTCTGGAATAAGTGTGCTGTCTCACTAATACTGCATTGTGTTTCCTACTTAACTCTGTGTTTTCTGCTAAAGAATGTCTGCAAATAAGTCTGTGTGTACTTCATACAGGGCTAGGTTTACACCTTCCTCACAGGGGTCCCTAATGTGTACCCAATGCTCACTACCTTCACAGGGTAGTGATATGCAGGAACCTGAGTGGATGGAATAATTTAAAACTATGATTACAAGTATAAGGTCAGAGCTAGCTACGGCTAAGCAAGAAAGACAAACCCTGAAATAGTCTATGGACACTTTCATGTTAGCTGCTGCCGACCACAGGAGGGCTCCTCAGCCTTCCCTGGGAGTCTCTCATATACGCACTCTCCCACAGATATTGCAGTCTGACTCTGATTCTGAATTACCAGAGTTAGATGAGGGAGATGCAGAAGTGGACGAGGATAATTCCCTGTTCCCAGGAGTTGAGGCCCTCATTTATGCTATTAGAGAGGTACTCAATATCCCAGATAAGGAAGCACAACCAGCAGAGGAATTGTTTTTTTTTAACGTGAAACCAAAGTCCTCTGCAAGCTTCCCAATCTCTAAGGAATTAGATTACTTTGCTAAGGCAGCATGGATAAATCCGGACTAAAAATGTATTATCCCCAAACAGGTACTAAATTCCTTTAGTTTCCCTAGAGAGGATAGAAAAATCTGGGTAAACCGTGGATACCTCTGTGTCCAGGCTGTCACGTAAAATTGTACTACCTGTACCTGTGGCCATTTCTCTCAAAGACCCAGCTTATCGCAAAATTGAGACCACTCTTCAATCAATTTATATGGCAGCAGGAGTAGCCCAAAGCCCTACCATAGTATGCGGCTGGATTTCTAGAGCCATGGTAAAATGGTCTGATAATATTCTGAAAGGCTTGTTTACACTACCTCAGGATGAGATAGTTACATTACTACATTATATTTAAGATGCTGCAAACTTTATGAGTGAGGCTGTTAAGGAACTTTATATAATTAACGGATGTACCACTACTATGGCAGTATCGGCTCGTAGAGCCCTGTGGCTGCGACAATGGTCAGCAGATGCTGATACTAAAAAAGGGGTTTAGAACCTTCCTTTTACAGGTGATACCTTGTTTGGGGAAAAACTGAACAAGTGGATATCTCAGGCGACTGCAGGAAAATCTACATATCTGCCGTCTGCTACGCCACCAGCTAGACGTCCCTATCCTGGGCCCTCTCTGCAGTCCTTTTGGGTGGTCAGATTCAGAGGCAAGGCCAGAGGTGCCTCCAATGCTGCTAGAGGAACTCACGGTAAGTCATATAAACCAGCTGCTGTTGGAACTTATGTAGGCCTCAGGATCCTCTTCCACGAAGCCTTCCGCGTGACGGTTGGCCCCAGCAGCAAGGTGACTTTCAGGTAGGTGCTCACCTTCAACACTTCTCCCACATATGGGCAGAGTCCTGCTGGGATCCTTGGGTGAGGGACCTCATATCCCAAGGATACCGGCTGAAATTCCAGGAACTCCCTCCTCTCAGATTCTTCAGGTTAGGCTTACTAACTTCACTTGTAGCAAGAGTTTCCTTGCAGGAGGCATTGCGTCACTGTTCCAGTACCTCCTCCGCTGCACACAAAGGGATTTTACTCAAGTCTCTTTGTAGTCCCGAAGTCGGACTGCTCTGTACGACCGATCTTGAACCTCAAATTCCTGAACCCTTATCTTCGAGTGTTCAAATTCAAGATGGAATCACTAATAGCAGTGATATCATGTCTGGAGGAGGGGGAGTTTCTAGTGTCCCTGGATATCAAGGATGCATATCTGCATATCCCAATATGGCCCCCTCATCAAGCGTTCCTCCGGTTTGCTGTACTGGACCAAAATTTCTAGTTTCAGGCCTTACCCTTTGGTCTCTCCACAACCCCAAGGGTATTCATGAAAGTCATGGTGGAGATGATGCTGCAATTGCGCATGATGGGTGTCAACATAATCCTGTACCTGGACGATCTCCTGATAAAGGCGGTGTCCCGGGAACAGCTGCTGCACAGCATTGGCTTGAATACTCATCTGCTTACGGACCACGGATGGATCCTCAATTTCCAGAAATCTCACCTGGAACCGTCTCAGAGAATTCAGATCCTGGGAATGATCCTGGATACAGTGTCTCAGAAGGTTTACCTTTTAATGGACAAGGCTCTGACTATTTAGTCTATGGTCCGATCGGTACGAAAACCACGCAGAATCTCAATTCATCTTTGCATCTGCTTGGTGGACAAGATGGTGGCCACATAGGAGGCAATACAGTATGGCAGGTTCCATGCACGGCCATTTTAACTGGATCTGTTGGACAGATGGTCAGGATCTCACCTGCACATGCATCAGCATATAACCCTGTCACCGAAAGCAAGGATATCCTTACTATGGTGGCTACAAGTCTTCCATCTTGTGGAGGGTCACAGTTTCAAAACCCAGTCTTGGACTCTGTTAACAACGGATGACAGCCTCCGGGGCTGTGGGGCTGTGCCCCAAGGGGTGCAGTTTCAGGGAACATGGTCATGTCAGGAATCTGCTCTTCAAACCAACATTCTGGAACTCAGAGCAATTTACAATGCTCTATTACAAGCTTCATACCTCCTTCGGAATCAGGCCATCCAGGTGCAGTTGGACAATGCCACAGCAGTAGCATACATCAACCGACATGGAGGAACAAGAAGCAGGGCCGCAATGTGAGATGTGCCAAGAATACTCCTCTAGGCGGAAGCCAACGCAAGGGCCATCTCAGCCATTTACATTCCAGGAGTGGACAACTGGGAAGCAGACTTCCTAAGCAGGCACAACCTCCATCCGAGGGAATGTGGCCTTCACCCTCAGGTGTTTCGACAACTTTTTCACCAGTGGAGTTGTCCACAAATAGACCTGATGGCTTCTCAACAAGAAGCTCTGTTGTTACTGTTCCAGAACGAGGGACCCGCAGGCGATAGCGGTAGACGCTCTGACGACGCAGTGGACTTACCAGTTCGTTTACCTGTTTCCTCCAATTCCTCTCATTCCAAGAGTTCTAAAAAGACTCAAAAAGGAAAGGGTTCAGGCAATTCTAATTGGTTTGCGGACCTCCTTACCTTGTCTCTGGAGGAACCCTGGCCTCTGCCACTTCTCAAGGACCTTCTTCAACAAGGACTGTTTGTCTATCCAGACTTACAGCGGCTACGTTTCTACGTTTGACGGCTTGGAAATTGAGAGGGAGATTTTAGACAGAAAGGATCTTCCATCCAAGGTTGTTTCAACTATGATCCAGGCCCATAAGGTTGTTACATCCAAACATTACCACCGTATTTGGAAGAAATATGTTTCTTGGTGCGAGGGAAGAAAATATTCCCCTGTCGAATTTCATCTGGGCCGTTTTCTACTGTTCTTGCAAGCAGGCATGGTTAAGGGCCTATGGGGGTCATTCCGAGTTGATGGCTAGCAGCAAATGTTCGCTGCGCAGCGATGAAGCTATAAAACGGCACCTCTGCGCATGCATATGTGGTGCAATGCGCACACGCGACATACTTTCACAACGGCCGATGTAGTTTTGCACAGGGTCTAGCAATGCATTTCAGTCGCACTGCTGACCGCAGAGTGATTGACATGAAGAGGGCGTTTCTGGGTGTCAACTGACTGTTTTCAGGGAGTATTAAAAAAAACGCAGGCGTGTCAGGAAAAACGCATGCGTGGCTGGGCGAATGCAGGGCGTGCTTGTGACGTCAAATCCGGAACTGAATGGTCTGAAGTGATCGCAAGCTAGGAGTAGGTCTGGAGCTACTCTGAAACTGCACAATTTTTTTTTTGTAGCCGCTCTGCGATCCTTTCGTTCACACTTCTGCTAAGCTAAAATACACTCCCAGTGGGCGGCGGCTTAGCGTTTGCACGACTGCTAAAAACTACTAGCGAGCGATCAACTCAGAATGACCCCCTATGATTAGGCTCTATCAAAGTTCAGATTTCGTCTCTCTCTACATTCTTCCAGAAACAACTGGCGGTACTTACTGAAGTACAGACTTCTCTAAAGGGGGTTATGCACATTCAACCTCCCTTTGTCCCTCCCACAGCTCCGTGGAATATCAATGTGGTCTTGACTTTTCTCCAGTCAGACTTGTTTGAACCCTTGCATATGGTAGACTTGAAGTATCTAATGTGGAAGACAGTCATGTTGCTGGCCTTAGCCTCTGCAAGACGTGTGTCGGAATTGGGGGCCTTATCCTACAAGAGCCGGTACTTGATATTTCATGAGGATAGGGCGGAGCTCAGAACTCGCCCACAGTTTTTGCTAAAGGTAGTGTCTGCCTTTCATGTAAATCAGCCAATTGTGGTTCCAGTGTTGTCTGACACTTCCGTTGTTCCAAAGTCCCTGGATGTGGTGAGGGCTTTGAGGATTTACATCAGAAGGACTGCTTGTCACAGGAAGTCTGACTCGCTTTTTGTCCTTTATGTTACTAAAATTGATTGACCTGCCTCCAAGCAATCCATTGCTCATTGGCTCAAATTGACTATTCAACAAACCTATACTTTGGCAGTTCTGCCGCTACCGAGTTCTATTCAGGCCTACTCCAACCCGGTGGGTTCTTCCTGGGCGGCTGCCCAGGGTGTCTTGGCCTTACAGTTGTGCCGGGCAGCTACTTGGTCTGGTTCGAACAAGTTTGTAAAGTTTTATAGGTTCAACACCTTGGTCAAGGATGACCTTCAGTTTGGTCAGGCGGTTTTGCAGGGGTCTCAGCACTCTCCCACCCGTTCTGGGAGCTTTGGGACATCCCCATGGTAATCTACTATTCCCCAGTATCCACTAGGATGTTAGATAAAATAGGAATTTAATACCTACCGGTAATTCCTTTTCTCGTAGTCCATAGTGGATACTGGGCGCCCGCCTCAGTGCTTCGTTTCCTGCTTACCTGGATGTAAGTGTTCTTGGTTGAGTTTGCTGTTGCTTTCCCTGTTCCATGTTTACTTAACATTTCTATCCTTCTTATAGCTAGCGTGGCTTTCCTCTGTTATGGTTAGCTCTGCTTTGTTTGTCATTGTGTGTTGGTTCCTTACCTCACCGCTTTTTGTGTTTATGTCCTTCTCTCAAAGTATGTCCGTCTCCTCCTGCACAGTTTTCCTAGACTGCGTCTGCTAGGAGGGGCATAGAGGGGAGGAGCCAGCACACACTAATGATTTCTTAAAGTTATAGGCTCCAGTGGACCCGATCAATACCCATGGTAATCTACTATTCCCCAGTATCCACTACGGACTAAGAGAAAAGGAATTACCGGTAGGTATTAAATTCCTATTTTTTTTAATTTATTTTTTGCATAGTTACCAATGTACATACAGTTATAGGATTGCAAACACATTTTGAACCTAATTCTAAGTCATAAGAATCTTTCCTCAGGGATACAAATTGAAATCTTGAATATACAATACCTACGCAGAAGTGAAGTTAGACAGACCTCTGCTGGATCACTTTGCATGAAATAGGTTGAAACTCGGTGGAAACTAGGCAACAATGCAGGAAATAATCTGTCTCATGGGAATGTCATGGCACGTAGATAAAGCTCCATGCGATTCTGACTCATGCGTATGGGAAAGGGAAGCCTGTTGCTGATGGAACCTGGCACATAGCAAGGGGCTTGTGCAGACACTAATAATGACAGTTCCAAAGGTTGGTGTATAATCTGTGGTTGCAACTTCCTGCTTGAAGATGCTCAGATTCTTTCATTAGTAGTAGAGATGTGTGTGGATCCCCATACTTTGGTTTTGATTCTAATTCAACATTGTGTTTTGGTTTTAGCAAAACCCCCCTCAAGTTTGAATTTCAGTTTGGGTTTAAAATGTATTTAAAAAAAAAAAATCGATAAAATTCATCAAAAAAACTGCTACAATCATGTAATTTCTCCATTCCAAAACCCAAAATTTGGATTTAATATCTGAATTCTGAACCACAGGAAGATTTGAACAGGGACTCGATTTGGATCAGATCTTCTCAGGGGATCCAGATTGGGTTTTGGTTCATTTTAGATCCACACAATTTGGGTGGATTCAGATTTCTGGACAACCGCACCACACATCTCTAATTAGCAGTAGGTAATCTGGCATTGGCATGAAGCAGAAACTCTGGCTTCCTCAGCTTCACACAAAAACACTTTGTGTGCGATGATCATGAATGTTTTCCAAAGTTATTCTTCATTTAAATTAGTGTCAGTTTTGACCACTAGTTACTGATAAAGTTCACTAAGTAATTTGCAATATACTGTATGTGTGAATATATATATATATATATATATATATATATATATACACACACACACACACACACACACACACACAAAACACGGAGCACTCCTCTTTATTATACCTACACTCTACTTACCACTTTGAGATTCTGTTCTGATTAATGTGTTCAATCATCGGCAAGTACCATAAACAATGAGCCCTTTGTGAATTATGAATTGAAGCAAACGATTAATTAAATCCCTGCACACTGAAAGTTGATTCCATGCTATCTACAGTCCATGTGTGTAGTGCTGACCAGAAATATTTTGGATCAGTGTGATTAACGATATGAACTGATGCTTTTGCATAACACTTAACATCTAATTTGATTTTTAAAATGTTTTTTTTTTCAACATAATATATTCAGTTTGTACACAATATATTTCCAAGCTGCAATGCTTTTACTGTCTTGAAAGCTGCTTCATTTTAGTGAATGTTCTCTCTCTCTCTAGGGTTTATGGATGAATCAGAATTCATCTCATACAGACAACAGAATCAACATGAATCAACTTGAACAATTCTCTTTGTAAAAAAGGGGAAAAAAGCATCTCTTCTCTACACTATTATGTCTCCATTTGTAGGAAGTCTTTCATAACGTTGCGGACGCATTGATCAAATATGCAACACTTGAAATATAATACGTGAACAATAACACGAAGCAATATAAAAAAACATGACTTGGCATTTAAACAGCATTAGTGAGCTGAAAGACACTTGTTGAAAAAGGAATTTGCATATTGCATTGTTCTCAAAGAATGGTAACGATTACAAGAAAGAACTGTTTTAGTTTATGTGGATGATTTATAAGGAGAACTTATTTTTAATGCAATTTAATAGTTACACTAATGGTCAATATCTTATGCACATGTCCTCTTTGCATATAATTGACTGATCACTCAGGCCCAGAGATCAAGAGCTTGCCTAGTTATTTTGCTGTCTGAGGAGGCAACTAAAAATTTTCCAGTCTCATTCCTTATACAGACTACCAAAAACACTTGTACATACAGTAAGCTGCATGTACTTTAAAAGAAAAATAGTGCACAAAAGTATCAAAGGTTATGAGTCTAGTTCAAGGCTGATAGCACAGTTGTGCCCAACTCTGCTAACCAAGGTGTGTGTGTGTGTGTGTGTGTGTGTGTGTGTGTGTGTGTGTGTGTGTGTGTGTGTGTGTGAAAGTAGTGTAGTAATGGCGGAATGGTCCAGAAAGCCATCCAGAAGCTGTTTTGAAACATGACGTCATCAGGAACGGCGTGCTGGAACCTGCCCGCCGGCGTCAGCTTTTTTGTTTTCGTGTGGTCTGGTGCAGGTGTGAGTGAGGAATTACTAGCCCCACTTCCACCGTAGTGACTTGGGAGTGCTGGGGGCTGCAGGGGCACCTGAATGCCCCCCGTGTAAAAGTCACTCCAAAAATGGCCACAATGACGCAGGTGACAGCTGCTTGAGGTCACACTTGACTCGCATTACGGTGTGGCATATTGTGTACTGGGCATTACGGTGTGTGGCATAATGTGAAATGGGCATTAGCATATGTGTCACTGTGTAATAGGCATTATGGTGTGTGTCATTGCATAATGGGCATTACGGTGTATGTCATTGTGTAATGAGCATTACAGTGTGTGTCATTGTGTAATGGGCATTACGGTGTTTGTCATAATGTGTAATTGGCATTATGGTGTGTGTCATATTGTGTGCGGGCATTACTATAAGGGTGTGGTGGCCAATGTGCAAGTTGCAAAACTGGGGTATATGGAAGTCTTTTCCTGAAAGGACATGCACCTCCTTTTGGAGGGCGTAAATTCTTTATTCTTGTAAAGGAAAATTCTTTATTCTTACAAAGGTACCCCATCCACTGTTGCTCCGCCCACATGACACACAGCTCCGCCCACCGCTGCCCACACCGGGAGTTCCTGAACCTATTTTTTTTTTAAATAGCACTATAAACAGGCATATCATGAAGCACAACTTGTTTTATATAAAGACTGTATATATAATAAATTATATTAGAGACTAAATAAAAGACAATTTATGAATTCTGGTGCAATTTAGTGTCAGCCCAATCTGAATCCTTCAACAATCTGCCAAATACAGATCACTTATAAGAACAATACAAAACACAGGGAAGGCTAGATCAAAGGCCCCACCACAATTAAAACTTTAAAACATGTATATACATCACTTGTTCCTCTGGGAAATCTTCCTATATGTACTTTCTTCCTCAATATCCCAAGTCCACCAATTCACATGAAAAGAAAAAGATGAAATACAATGTGTTGTATTGCTTAATAATGGTAAATTTTTCTTGTACGTGCCCGGAAATAGCACAAAATTACAGAACAACATAATGGTAATGTCAGCACCAGTGGCTCTTCTCACCCAAACGGTCAACACTTGAATTGCTCCTCTTGAATTCCCACCAGAGAGGTAAGGAGCAGTGTTAGCCTTTTATTATATAAGATGTGCATCAGACCATTTTAGCTGGTTTTGGTTCTAATTCATCATCTGGTTTTGGTTTTGCCCAAACGCCGTGACATATCACATAAAAACAAAATCACATAATTTGGGCCTGTTTTTTGTTCCTACAGTTTTATTAATCTCCATAACATTTATTACCAGTCATTCTAGTCAATGTTAACCACCTCACAGCTCACAATATAGTTTTCATCCAGTTTAGGCCAAAGGCTGCAGCGAGCTGACTGGTTACAGAGACACAGAGTAGCGGCACAAATACATGGCAATTTATAGCACATCTATGATACATTGCCAAACAGCAGTGGTAGAAATTAAAAGTGGTGAAGATGGAATTGTCTTTGGGCCTTCCCAGCCACCCTTACATTGGATATTAAAAAGAACTTGAGATGAGTGGGTTCGGTTCCCTGGGAACCAAACCCCACCGAACTTCACACTCCGTGTCCGGATCTGAGTCCGGCTCGGGTGTTCCCGCCAGACTCGGAAACCGGAACAAGGCAAAATGTCATCATCCCGCTGTCGGATTCTCGCGGGTTTTGGATTCCATAAAAGGAGCTGCGCATCGCCGCCATTTTCACTCCAGTCTTAGGAGTGTGAAGTGAGAGGACATGTCTTCTCAGTGTCTGCGCGGGAAAGTGGCATGGCGCGTGCGGTGGTGACCTGCTCCTTTGTATTATTCCACTGGTGCTGTCTGGTGCTGCAGCAGTCCAGTGGTGGTGTCTTGTGCATCAGTCCAATCACAGTGGTGGTGTCCTGTGATGCCAAAAGTCCAGTGCTGCTGTATAAGTCTAGTCCAGTGGTGCTGTCTTGTGCTGCATAACTCCAGTGGTGGTGTCTTGTGCTGCCATAAGTCCAGTGATGGTGTACTGTGCTGCCATAAGGCCAGTGCTGCCATATAAGTCCAGTCCAGTGGAGTTGTCTTGTGCTGCATAAGTCCAGTGGTGGTGTCTTGTGCTGCCATAAGTCCAGTGGTGGTGTCGTGTCCTGCCATAAGTCCAGTGGTGCTGCCTTATAAGTCTAGTCTAGTGATGCTGCCGTATGAGTCCAGTCCAGTGGTGCTGCCATATAATTCCAGCGGTACTGCTGTATAAGTTCAGGGTTACCGCCGTGTAAGTCCAGCGGTACTGCCGTATAAGTCCAGCGGTACTTCCGTATAAGTCCAGCGGTACTGCCGTATAAGTCATGGGGTAATGCCGCATAAGTCCGGTGGTGCTGTATAAGTCCAGTCCAGTGGTTCTGTCTTGTGCTGCATAAGTCCAGTGGGGGTGTCCTGTGCTGCCATAAGTCCAGAGATACTGCCGTATAAGTCCAGGGTACTGCTGTATAAGTCCAGTCCAGTGGTGTGGCCGTATAAGTCCAGTCCAGTGGTGCTACCGTATAAGTCCAGCAGTACTACATATAAGTCCAGGAGTACTGCCGTATAAGTCCAGTCCAGTGGTGCTGCCGTATAAGTCCAGTGGTGCTGCCGTATAAGTCCAGGGGTACTGCTGTATAAGTCCAGTCCAGTGGTGCTGCTGTATAAGTCCAGTCCAGTGGTGCTGCTGTATAAGTCCAGGGGTACTGCCATATAAGTCCAGGGGTACTGCCGTATAAGTCCAGCGGTACCGCCGTATAAGTCCAGGGGTACTGCCGCATAAGTCCAGTGGTGCTGTCCTGTGTTGTATATTATTTACTCCAAATAAAGGGGTTATTAATATTTAATCCAAATAATTTTTACAGGGTTTGCCCTGTGTGGTGTAGGGGTACACTCTCCTGTGCCACATATTGTTATAAACTCCAGCAAAATAATGGAAAACAAAAATTTGGAGCATAAAATAGGGAAAGATTAAGAACCACTTCCTCCTAGTGCTGAAGCTGCTGACGCTAGTCATGATGACATAGATAATGAAATGCCATCAACGTCGTCTGACAAGGCCGATGCCCAATGTCATAGTAGTTCAGTAAAATGACCCCAAAAAATAAATTGAAATCGTCTGAGGAGAAACATAAAGTTGCCAATATGCCATTTACGACACGGAGTGGCAAGGAATGGCTAAGGCCATGGCCTATGTTCATGACTAGTGGTTCAGCTTCTCATGACGATGAAAGCCCTCATCCTCCAGCTAGAAAAATTAAAAGAGTTAAGCTGGCAAAAGCACAGCAAAGAACTGTGCGTTCTAAGATGGTATCACAAATCCCCAAGGAGAGTCCAAGTGTGTCGGCGGTTGCGATGCCTGACCCTTCCAACACTGGATGAGAAGAGGAGGCTCCTTCCACCATTTGCACGCCCTCTGCAAGTGCTGGAAGAAGCACCCACAGTCCAGTTTCTGATACTCAATTTGAAGATGTCACTGTTGAAGGATGAGGATATGGGTGTTGCTGGCGCTGCGGAGGAAGTTAACGGTGAGGATTCTGATGGTGATGTGGTCATCCTGACTACCACTGCAGTGCCACTCCTAGATGGTCCAGGTGTTTGTGCCGTATACTTGTGTCGCTTAGCTTAGTCACTCAGAGACCTCTGTACACCTCTTTTTTTCTTTCCATGATGTGCTATTTGGGGCCTATTTTTTAAAACTGCTATCCTGTCTGCCACTGCAATGCCACTCCTAGATGGGCCAGGTGTTTGTGCTGCCCACTTGTGTCGCTTAGCTTAGTCATCCAGTGACCTTGGTGCAACCTTTAGGCCTAAAAACAATATTGTGAGGTGTGATGTGTTCAGAATAGACTGGAAATGAGTGGAAATGAATGCTATTGAGGTTGATAATACCGTAGGATCAAAATACCCCCAAATTCTTTGGTTTTAGGTGCTTTTATGTTTTTTTCAAAAATCATCTAGATCCAAAACCAAAACCCGAAAGGGTGGTTTTGGCAAAACCAATCCAGATCCCAAACACGAGCGGGGATCCAGATCCAAACACAAAACACAAAAAAGTGCCCGCCGCACATCTCTAAAGGGGACTTGCACATTTTAACAAATCAAGTACTTCAGTGGCAGGGACTGCCACTTTTTGTTGCTGAAGTGCTTTGGTTTGTTTGGGTACCCATAAAACAAGCAACCAATGGGATTAAAGCAGCTATGCTAACAACTCTACAGTGGCAAGTTGTCATTGTCACGACCATCCTCATCCTTACCCTCATCAGTGCGTACATCATCCTTACACAATATCAATTCATTGGAATCCACCATTACAAAAGTTTCTGTACTTTGATGTAATTGCTGGTAAAGGTCTTCCTCATCGAACATCATCTTTTCCACATTTTGAAGAAGTAGCCTACTACGCCAAATGCTGATAAGTTTCCTGTCTGTGCAGAAATTAATTTTACAGTAAGTACACACTGGAGGGTGGGCAACTCAAGCAATGTAAAGACAGTTTGTACAAAGGGCCTCCAATTTGCCTGTTTACCTTCCAGTAGTCACGACTTTGTGACATGCTGTTTGTATGGTGCCTTGAAAATAATCCTCCTCCATTCTTTGGATGGTGACAGTATCAGATGGAGTTACGGTAAAGGTGTCACTAATTTTAGGCAATTCTTTTAGACCCTAAAAGATGTGAAAATGTTGTGTTGATGCCTCTGCATCACCACGGAGTCTTTTGGGAAAGCTGAGTTTTTATCCTAGCTGCTGCTGGAGAAACAGAAGGAGATGTCGTTGTGTCGTGTACCACTTGAGCTGCCAATTTGCTCACCAGGAGCTCTTTGCATCTCTTAAGATCTGAGTCAGTTGGTAAGAAAGACATGACATATGACTTAAACCTACGATCAATCACGGTCACCAAAATGCAGTGATCCGATTTCAATATATTGGAAATCCTTGGATTCTAGTTAAGTAAATAAAGGATTTGATCTTCAAGTCTGACATACTTAGCAGAATTGCTTCATTTAATCTCCTTCTTAAATTTTTCCAGCTGATTTCCAAAAGCCTAATTAGGGGAAATCACCTGACTTAAGCTTGCAGTGTCTGAACTAACTTCACAGGTCGCTACTTTAAAGGGTTTGAGCACCTTACACAAGACCGAAAGTATTATCCATTGTGCTGGACTAAGGTACACTCCCTCTCCTCTCCCAATGTCATGGCTTGTTGTATAGCTATGAATGGCTTTTTGCTGTTCCTCCATCCGCTGAAGCATATAAGCAGTGGAATTCTACCTGTTTTACCACCTCTTGCTTCATTTGGTGGCATGGCAATTTAACTGTTCTTGGTGGTGCTGCAATCTCCTGTATGCCAGACTGAATGCTGAAAATGTCCTGACATTTTTCCGACCACAGGCAGCATCTCCTGAATGCTGGTGTAATTAAAAAAAAAAAAACTTACCACCAAGCAGATTATATGAGCAAAACATTGGATGTAATGCTCTCACAATATTTTTGGTGTTATCAGAAATCACAAATCCTGAGAAGAGTAAAAGTGGGTAAGCCATTTTGCTATGATATTCCTTAGTTTTTCTAAGAGGTTGTCAGTGGTGTGACTTTTAGTGAAGCCGATGATACATTGAGTAGTATATTTCTCAATGATCTGGCATTGTTTGTTTCCTACTGGTGCTATTTCTGAAGGTGATTCACCCACCCAGTGGGCTGTCACAGTCATGCAATCTTTATTGTGCCCACTACTGCTTGTATACATATCTGTGGTTAAGTGGACGGTGGGTGCAATTACATTTTGTAGGCCACCAATTATGGGTTTTTATGTCTTGGTACAGCCGAGGAATGGATTTTCAGGTCAAATGGAATTGAGATGGAATTTGGTACCAGAGACCCAGAACCTCAATTAACTGTGTAAAACCCACTGCATTAAAGGTGAATATTGGATGCAGATCTAATACTAGCACAGCAGTGATGGCTTCAGTAATCCGCTGTGTGAATGGATGAGAGTTGTCATACTTGATTCCCCTTGCAAATGATTTGTTTCAAAGTTTTTTTTAAATAGTAGTCTTCTTGATTCCCTTCTGGGATGAATATGAAGCCCCAGCAGCAGCAGGCCTAGCGCTGAAAGATTTGTTTGAGGAATCCTGGATAGGGGAGTCACCCAGCTTTAACAGATTGGATGCAGGACTATTTCTGATAATTACTGAGGATATTAAGGCTAAAGGTGTTGGCGATGGAGATAACAGATGCTGGGATCTAGATGTCAAAAATTTTTCATGTAAATGATGTTTCAGGGAGGAGGTTCCTAGATGTTTAATGTCCCTACCTCTACTTACTGTGGTTTTACAAATGCTATAGATGGCTTGACAATTGTCAAGATTTGGGTAAAAATCATTTTAAATTATTAAATCACAAAAGAGGTGTATTTGTATTTTTATCATGGCCAAGAGCTGCTTCCTCTGCTACTGTCTGCATCCTTGAGCAAAATAGGACTTTATTGACTGTGGTTAACATAGGTGCTGGAAAGGTGGGGCAAGGGGGCACCTCCTCCCCAAATATGAGTAGCAGGGTGCAGTGTAGACACCATCTACAGTTAATACGGGTAGTGTCAGGACAGAGATAATGTGGGTCATTCCGACCTGATTGTAGCTGTGCTAAATTTAGTACAGCTACGATCACTGACACAGACGTGTGGGGGAATGCCCAGCACAGGGCTAGTCCACCCCGCATGTCTTGCCCGGCCCCACCGCACAAGTACAAAAGCATCGCTCAGCGGCGATGCTTTTGTACTTGTAGAGTAACTCCCAGCCAGAGCAGCTCCTGCGGCTGGTTGGGAATTACTTGTCGCTGTCAGGGTTGCAGCGGCTGCATGTGACGTCACACAGCCACTGCAGCCCGCTTCCCCCCCCCAACACGGTCCGACCACGTCTGCATCAGCCGGACCGTGCCCGAAAACGGCGGCCAAATGCCACCATGCCTACCCCCTCCCACCCTGCGACCGCTAGGCAATGATGGCCGTCAACCGTCTGGCATGTCTTGCGCAGTTCTGACCCGATCGCACCGCTGCGAAAAACTGCAGCATATGATTGGGTTGGAATGACCCTTATACCCTTTCCGGCTGCTCCACCTCCCCTCTCCCCACAGCTCATTTCCATCAGCTTCCAGTGGCCTACTCCCCCTGCACCTAGTCCTAACTCCTACAGTGTGTAGCTAGTTACTATGGGCTGGCCCCTCCTCTGGGACCATCCCTGTGCTCTGTGGATTCTGTCTCTTTATCCTCTACATAAAGTCACTCACATGTTACGATTATGTTTTAGATGCCCCTAATTTAATACAGGTATCCCTTATCCAAAATACTTGGGACCAGACATATTTTGGATATCGGATTTTTCCGTATTTTGGAATAATTGCATACCATAATGAGATATCATGGTGATGGGACGTAAGTCTAAGCACAGAATACATTTATATTTCATATACACCTTATACACACAGCCTGAAAGTCATTTTAGCCAATATTTTTAATAACTGTGCATTAAAGGAGCTGGGCACCTCTCTGATATTATATATTATAGTGTCCAGCACTGCACTGGTGGCGGCCATTCCGAGTGGATGCTGATGGTGCGCCCACAGCGCAAGTACGATGTGTGCTAAGCACCATCCGCCCACACCTAGTTATGTGCCTGTGCAGTACAGTAGGCCCGCAGCATAAAATGATCCCTGATGCGATCACGTCAGTTGAGACATTGCTGGGATGGGCTCCTATCGTGTCCCTGGATTTGATTTTTAATACATCTTGGCGAAAATGAATTTCTTATTGCCCGAATAACAGCAATAACAAGTTATATTTATTGAGTCTAAACCTCAATAAACAGTAAATGGGCCCGATAATTGTATTTTTCTTCTAATACACTATTATCTACATTCCCCATATTATCCTATATGCTGTTTTCTACATAAATGTGTGTGTATGTGTATTGCGATAGACAGACAGACAGATGCAGGTTCGGTTCTCAGAGAACCGAACCCTACCGGACTTTGACTTCCGAGTTCGGTTCCGAGCCAGGCTCGGGTTTTCCCGCCTGACTTGGAAATCCGAACCTCGGCAAAACGTCATCATCCCGCTGTCGGATTCTCATAGGATTTGGATTCCATATAAGGAGCCGCGCGTCACGGCCATTTTTACTCCAGTCTCAGAGAGTGTATTGAGAGGATGTGTCCTCAGTGTTCAGTGTCTGTGTGGGGGCGAGAAAGTGGGGTGGCGAGTCTTGTGCTGTGTTGTGCTGCTCAGTCCAGCCCAGTGTAGTCAGTGTATTGTGCTGCATCAGTCCAGCCAGTCACAGTGTTGGTGTCCTCTGCTGCCATATATCCAGTGTAGCTGTATAAAGTGGTGTTGTGTTGTGCTGCATCAGACCAGTGGTAGTGTCCTGACCATCAGTCATTCCAGTGACGATATACGCTGCTGCTATATGTCTACTGATACAGTATTATAATAATAATAATAACAACAACAACAACCACAAGTCCCTTACAGTGTTGTTGTGTTGTGCTGCATCAGACCAGTGGTAGTGTCCTGTCCATCAGTCATTCCAGTGATGAGGCAGTCACAGTGGTATACACTGCTGCTTACAACAGTGTGAAAAGCGCCAGTAGGGCGGAATGAATCACCTAGCATTATTATAATTAGAGATGAGCGGGTTCGGTTCCTCGGGATCCGAACCCCCACGAAATTCACCTATTTTACACGGTTCCGAGGCAGCCCCGGATCTTCCCGGGTGTGGTATTGAAAGTCAACAGTAACTAGGTCGACAATGTCTAGGTCGACCACTATTGGTCGACAGTAACTAGGTCGACGGGGTGTCTAGGTCGACAGGGTCTTTAGGTCGACATGTTCTGGGTCGACAGGTCAAAAGGTCGACATGAGTTTTTAATGTTATTTTGGTGTAGTTTTCTTCGTAGAGTGACCGGGAACTCCAATTAGTGCACCGCGTCCCCTCGCATGGCTCGCTTCGCTCGCCATGCTTCGGGCATGGTGCCTTCGCTCCGCTACCGCTTCGCTCGGCACAGATTACCGTTACAATCGTAGTCCACGTGGATCGTTAAGTATGAAAAGGTTCAAAAAAAGAAAAAATTGTGAAAAACTCATGTTGACCTTTTGACCTGTCGACCTAGAACATGTCGACCTAAAGACCCTGTCGACCTAGTTACTGTCGACCAATAGAGGTCGACCTAGACATTGTCGACCTAGTTACTGTCGACTTTCAATACGGATCTCGATCTTCCCGCCTTGCTCAGTTAACCAGAACGCGCCCAAACGTCATCATCCCGCTGTCGGATTCTCGAGAGATTCGTAATCTGTGCTGTCTGTGCTCAGTGTGCTGCAAATATCTGTGCTCAGTGTGCTGCAAATAATCTGTGCTCAGTGTGCTGAAAATATCTACGTTCTCTGCCTGAAAACGCTCCATATCTCTGCTCAGTGTGCTGCAAATATCTGATCAGTGTGCTGCATTGTGGGGACTGGGGACCACCAGTATATAATAATTATAGTAGTACAGTACAGTAGGCCATTGCTGTATCTTGCAGCTCTGTGTCACTGCAAGTATCCATTCCATATCTATGCGGCATTTTTGTGAGCAGTATATATACTAGTATTACAGTGCAGCATTTTGGTGACCCAACAGTATATAGTTGTGTACAGTAGGCCATTGCTGTATCTTGCAGCTCTGTGTCACTGCACGTATCCATTCCATATCTGTGCGGCATTTTTGTGAGCAGTATATATAGTATTACAGTGCAGCATTTTGGTGACCCAACAGTATATAGTTGTGTACAGTAGGCCATTGCTGTATCTTGCAGCTCTGTGTCACTCCACGTATCCATTCCATATCTGTGCGGCATTTTTGTGAGCAGTATATATACTAGTATTACAGTGCAGCATTTTGGTGACCAACAGTATACATATATATGCATTTTTGTGAGCAGTATATATACTAGTATTACAGTGCAGCATTTTGGTGACCCCACAGTATATAGTTGTGTACAGTAGGCCATTGCTGTATCTTGCAGCTCTGTGTCACTGCACGTATCAATTCCATATCTGTGCGGCATTTTTGTGAGCAGTATATATAGTATTACAGTGCAGCATTTTGGTGACCCAACAGTATATAGTTGTGTACAGTAGGCCATTGCTGTATCTTGCAGCTCTGTGTCACTCCACGTATCCATTCCATATCTGTGCGGCATTTTTGTGAGCAGTATATATACTAGTATTACAGTGCAGCATTTTGGTGACCAACAGTATACATAGCCACTGTGCTTGATCCTAGGTTTAAAGCCTACATTGTATATCTCTTTCCGGCAGACAGTAGGCCATTGCTATTGATATATTACTGGCATATAATTCCACACATTAAAAAATGGAGAACAAAAATGTGGAGGGTAAAATAGGGAAAGATCAAGATCCACTTCCACCTCGTGCTGAAGCTGCTGCCACTAGTCATGGCCGAGAAAATGAAATGCCATCAACGTCGTCTGCCAAGGCTGATGCCCAATGTCATAGTAGAGAGCATGTAAAATCCAAAAAACAAAAGTTCAGTAAAATGACCCAAAAATCTAAATGAAAAGCGTCTGAGGAGAAGCGTAAACTTGCCAATATGCCATTTACGACACGGAGTGGCAAGGAACGGCTGAGGCCCTGGCCTATGTTCATTGCTAGTGGTTCAGCTTCACATGAGGATGGAAGCACTCATCCTCCCGCTAGAAAAATGAAAAGACTTAAGCTGGCAAAAGCACAGCAAAGAACTGTGCGTTCTTCTAAATCACAAATCCCCAAGGAGAGTCAGATTGTGTCGGTTGCGATGCCTGACCTTCCCAACACTGGACGGGAAGAGGTGGCGCCTTCCACCATTTGCATGCCCTCTGCAAGTGCTGGAAGGAGCACCCGCAGTCCAGTTCCTGATAGTCAAATTGAAGATGTCACTGTTGAAGTACACCAGGATGAGGATATGGGTGTTGCTGGCGCTGAGGAGGAAATTGACAAGGAGGATTCTGATGGTGAGGTGGTTTGTTTAAGTAAGGCACCACGGGGAGACACCTGTTGTCCATGGGATGAATATGGCCATTGACATGCCTGGTCAAATTACAATTTTTTTTTTAAAGAAACGACAGGGGCATGCAAGAGATGCTGTCGGTGGCCCGAAGAATTGCGGGCCACTTTCAGCATTCAGCCACCGCGTGCCGAAGACTGGAGCACCAGCAAACACTCCTGAACCTGCCCCGCCATCAGCTGAACCAAGAGGTTGTAACGAGGTGGAATTCAACCCCCTATATGCTTCAGAGGATGGAGGAGCAGCAAAAGGCCATTCAAGCCTATACATCTACCTACGATATAGGCAAAGGAGGGGGAATGCACCTGACTCAAGCGCAGTGGAGAATGATTTCAACATTGTGCAAGGTTCTGCAACCCTTTGAACTTGCCACTGCCAGCCTGAGTTCCCCTCATCCCCTCATCATTCCCCTCATCAGGCTTTTGCAGAAGAAGCTGGAAAGATTGAAGGAGGAGCTAAAGCGGAGTGATTCCGCTAGGCATGTGGGACTTGTGGATGGAGCCCTTAATTCGCTTAACCAGGATTCACGGGTGGTCAATCTGTTGAAATCAGAGCATTACATTTTGGCCACTGTGCTTGATCCTAGGTTTAAAGCCTACGTTGTATCTCTCTTTCCGGCAGACACAAGTCTGCAGATGTTCAAAGACCTGCTGGTGAGAGACACTTGTCAAGTCAAGCGGAACTTGACCCGTCAACAGCTCCTCCGTCACATTCTCCCGCAACTGGGGCTGCGAGGAAAAGGGCAGTCTGGAGCGAGTGCTGACATCTGGTCTGGACTGAAGGACCTGCCAACGATTACTGACATGTCGTCTACTGTCACTGCATATGATTCTGTCACCATTAAAAGAATGCTGGAGATTATATGAGTGACCGCATCCAAGTAGGCACGTCAGACAGTCCGTACGTATACTGGCAGGAAAAAGAGGCAATTTGGAGGCCCTTGCACAAACTGGCTTTATTTTACCTAAGTTGCCCCCCCTCCAGTGTGTACTCCGAAAGAGTGTTTAGTGCAGCCGGTCACCTTGTCAGCAATCGGCGTACGAGGTTACTTCCAGAAAATGTGGAGAAGATGATGTTCATCAAAAGGAATTATAATCAATTCCTCCGTGGAGACATTCACCAGCAATTGCCTCCAGAAAGTACACAGGGACCTGAGATGGTGGATTCCAGTGGGGACGAATTAATAATCTGTGAGGAGGGGGATGTACACAGTGAAAGGGGTGAGGAATCGTACGATTAGGAGGAGGTGGACATCTTGCCTCTGTAGAGCCAGTTTGTGCAAGGAGAGATTGATTGCTTCTTTTTTGGTGGGGGCCTAAACCAACCAGTCATTTCAGCCACAGTCGTGTGGCAGACCCTGTCACTGAAATGATGGGTTTGTTAAAGTGTGCATGTCCTGTTTATACATCATAAGGGTGGGTGGGAGGGCCCAAGGACAATTCCATCTTGCACCTCTTTTTTCTTTAATTTATCTTTGCATCATGTGATGTTTGGGGCCAATTTTTTTAAGTGCCATCCTGTCAGACACTGCAGTGCCACTCCTAGATGGGCCAGGTGTTTGTGCCGGCCACTTGGGTCGCTTAGCTAAGTCATCCAGCGACCTCGGTGCAAATTTTAGGACTAAAGATAATATTGTGAGGTGTGAGGTGTTCAGAATAGACTGGAAATTAGTGGAAATTATGGTTATTGAGGTTAATAATACTATGGGATCAAAATTATCCCCAAATTCTATGATTTAAGCTGTTTTTGAGGGGTTTTTGAAAAAAAACACCCGAATCCAAAACACACCCGAATCCGACAAAACATTTTCAGGGAGGTTTTGCCAAAACGCGTCCGAATCCAAAACACGGCTGCGGAACCGGATCCAAAACCAAAACACAAAACCCAAAAAATGTCCGGTGTACATCTCTAATTATAATAGCTCCAAATAAAAGGGTTATTAGCCAAATTAATTTTACAGGCTTTGCCGTGCGTTTGTGTGTGTGTGTGTGTGTGTGTGTGTGTGTGTGGTTTAGGGGTACGCTATCCTGTGCCACCAATATTGTGCGTGCATTACATCGGGGCAAATTCCAGCCCGTCCCATGTTGTTTTTGCCGCCGCACACTTGTGTCGCTTAGCTTAGTCATACAGCTACCTCATTGCACCTCTTTTTCTTCTTTGCATGATGGGCTGTTTGGGGCCTATTTTTTTAAGTGCCATCCTGTCTGCAACTGCAGTGACGCTCCTAGATGTGACAGGTGTTTGTGCCGCACACTTGTGTCGCTTATCTTGGCCAACCAACTACCTCATTGCACCTCTTTTACTTCTTTGCATCATGTGCTGTTTGGGGACTAGTTTTTGAATAGTGCCATCTTGTCTGCAACTGCAGTGCCACTCCTAGATGGGCCAGATGTTTGTGCCGCAAACTTGTGTCGCTTAGCTTAGTCATAAAGCCACCTTGTGCAGCCTTTTGGCCTAAAAACAATATTGTGAGGTGTGAGGTGTTCAGAATAGACTGGAAATGAATGTTATTGAGGTTAATAATACAGTAAGAGCAAAATTACCCCCAAATTCTGTGATTTTAGCTGTTTTTACATCTTTTTCAAAAATTATCCAGATCCAAAACCAAAACCAAAACACGAAAAGGGTGCTTTTGGCAAAACCAAGCCAAAACCAAAACACAAAAGTGGAATTAGAACTAAACCAAAACACAAAACACGAAAAGTGCCCACCGCACATCTCTAGTTAATATAAAAATATTGTGATAAAAGCATTGGTAAGGTTTTCTGTAGGAGATATATTTGTCCTAGATTTCAGACCACCATAATCGTGGCTCCGTCTGTGCCTGGGTGCGCCCGTGCGGGCGTACCCAGGCACAGATGGAGCCATGATTATGGTCTTGGGCATGCGTGCGTCTGTGACGCGCACGCGCCCCATTCACTAGAATGGGAAGCGTCTCTCTGTGCACTGCCGGCGTGACTAGGAGGACAGATCACCTAGTCACGCCGGGAGTGCATGTATGCGAAGGGGCCGCGCTGTATATGTTTTAAAATCCCCGGAAAATGTCGGTGATTGCAAAACAGATATTGTAAGACTTTTGTGCTTTAGTAAAAGCCAGTTAAGAGTTTCTGGGGTTTTGGATGGAGAGTGAGGACAGGCTCCATCCATTAGGCTTTTCAGGTGTTCAGTATGAGAACAGGCTAATTAGTGCTTGTACCTGTAGAGGCTAATAAAGGTGTGTTAGGGTTCTGGTCAATGTCTCAGTACCTGGGGGAACAGGCAGCGCCCATCTACCCAGGAGATCTCCTTGCAATTGGTGGAAGCAAATGCAAGCAACACACTGGGGCCGATTCAATTGTTGTTGCTGCTGCCGCCACTAGAAGGTGCCCAACGGCAGCAATTCAATTGTTCTGCCATTTGGGCACCTAGCGGCCACAGAGGAATATTTTTTAGCGCAGCCTCCAGAGGTGCAAATAAAAATCTGTTGAAACTGGGCACTTTGGATGTCCAAACGGGAGTATGGACGCCCAAAGTATGGAGTTTAAAGGGGCTTAACCATTTTAGACGACTAAACCCTGTCTGTTTGGGTGTGACATGCATGGGTGCAAAAACACAATTGAATTGTCACTACTGTTTGGGCATCTAAAAAGTCCTGTGTTTAGATGCCCAAAACAATTGAATCTGCCCTACTGAAATTGCTATAAGAAAAAATAGACGGGAGTGAAAGGGGACACCTGTACCGGGCCCTGAGGTTCACAGGGGCACAAAGGATCAGGATCGGACAACATATCGTCATGTGTATAACCAGCTTTAGATTCTGGTAGCCTGGTTACGCTTATCAAAGCCGAACAGGTAAACCCCTTACATAGAGGCAGAGATTATGCACATACAGCGTGACCTTTGTTTTATTCCATTATTGACTCTGACACCAACGGACTTTACCACCTGTCTGGAGAACGACCCTGTTTGCTGCTAGGCATCCGGAAAGCCTGTCTGCATCCCACACTGGTTACATCTGTGGTCCTGGGCCCTCCTTGGTGATATACCTACTGTGAAAATATATGAAGTCTTTATTGACATGCTGTTTTATTTTAACCTTCTTGTAAATTTAATCTGTGGCATTAAACCTGTGCGTGTTTTTAATCTGTACTACACTATGGTCTGCCATTTCTCAGTACCTCTCTAAAATTATCATTCACATTGGGAAGAGAGGTACTTTTTTGTTTCAGGATATATCAGTCCTACCTGTGCCTTGCATGTGAAGGAAAAGAACTTCCCAGGAAATTACTATTCCATTTTTCCATTAAGGATCATCATCCTACTAAGGGTGAATGTATTCAATCCCTATCATTTTGTCCGTTATGTCACACATGGGGTTAATATGGTAATTGGTGAGCGCTTCATCTGTATGTGCACAATCTCTGCCTCTATGTAATTGTGTTTTTTGATGTGTGGGATACACTTCCATTGTGCACACCGATAGCTGCTCACTGAGTTTTGTTGCGAATTCACACCGTAAATATCTGTTGTACCAGGTAAACCCCTTAAACAAGGAGAAAACTGTTGGCGTGACTTGCATACATGCTGATACTTATTCTTATTCTTTTTATTATTAGCAGTTTTTTATATAGCGCAGCAAATTCTGTTGCACTTTACAATTGGAAATAACAATGATATAGCAAAACTGGGTAATAACAAACAGTCATAGAGGTAGGAAGGCCCTGCTCGCAAGCTTACAATCTATAAGGAAATAAGAATGGATACACAAGGAAAGGTGCTATCTATTGCATAGTTGTCCACCAGATTGCAAAGGTTCTTGGTGGGCTGTATGATATGGTCACACAGCAATGATGAACCGCAGTTGGGCGGAATGGAAAGTGAAGAATGAGAAGACATGTGAGGATGTGTGTGGATTGTGCAGAGTGGATGCAGTTTGATAGGAAAGTTTATGAAAGTTATGTTGGGCAGTTCTGGAATTTGATACACTTGCCTGAAGAGGTAAGTTTTCAGGGAACGCTTGAAGGTTTGGAGACTAGAGGAGAGTTTTATTGTGCGTGGTAGGACATTCCACAGAGTGTGTGCAGTCTGCAGATAGTCCTGCAATTGTGAGTGAGTAATGAGTCTGGATGAGCAACGCAGATCTAGTGAAGAGCGAAGAGGTCGGGTTGGGATACTTGGTATTATGTTACTGTGGAAGTGAACATAGAAATGCAATGTAGTTCCACTGTAGTCCCTGTGGGTTTGGTTCATGAATTGATGTATGATGCGATAATGGGTAAAGACTTTGGAGGCAATTCAGACCTGATCGCTGGGCAGCGATTTTTTGCAGCCCTGCGATCGGGTAATCACCACCTACAGGGGGAGTGTATTTTTGCTGTGCAAGTGTGCGATCTCATGTGTAGCAGAGCTGCACAAACTGATTTTGTGCAGTCTCTGCGCAGCCCAGGACTTACTCAGCCGCTGCGATCACATCAGCCTGTCCGGGACCGGATTTGACATCAGACACCCTCCCTTCCAACGGTTGGACACGCCTGCGTTTTTCCAGACACTGCTTGAAACGGTCAGTTGCCACCCACAGACGCCCTCTTCCTGTCACTCTCCTTGCGAACGCCTGTCCAATTGGATCCTTTGCACAAACCCGTCGCTGACCGTCGATCCCCGTTGCTGCAGTCAATCGTGCCTGCGCATTGTGGTGCAGAAGCATGCGCAGTTCAGGCCTGATCGCTCGCTGTGTGAAAACGCACAGTAGCGATCAGGTCTGAGTTACCCCCTTTGCCAAATTTTGGAAGCTGTGGGAAAGCCAATTTGTTACAGAAGTAAATAACCTAAACCAATTTGAGAATGTTACTGATACAGTGGCAGTGGGAGTGTCTTCCAAGTCTGAAATGTTCCCTTTTTCAAACATGAGTAGAAAGCCAGAAAATGATGAGAGCAGTAGTAGAGTACAGAATGATATACCTCCTACTGAAATAGAAAATGTTGTTGAACCAGTTGATCTGTCAGAAAAGAGATCGTTGCATAGCCTTGAAGCAGTTAAATTACCCTACTCTGGCAATAGTGACAGTGTAAAAGTGATTGACTTTTTTGTATCAAGTCATAAAGAAAAGGGAAGCTATTGTAGATCAAATGGTAGTCTCCAAGGCATAAAGAAGAATGGTGGGCCCGATTCAGACCTGATCGCTGCTGTGCGTTTCCGTACAGTGAGCGATTATAGTAACTACTGTGCATGCATATGCACGGCAATGTGCACGAGCATCACCAAACAACAACAGACATCGCCAAACAGTGACAAGCTGTGGCAAAAATTTCAATCACACAGCCATTCGCAAGCTGATGGCCATTTTCTGGGAGTGTCTAGAAAAACGAAGGCGTTTCCAAGCGTTTTCAGGGAGGGTGTGTGACGTCAGCTCCGGACCTGATCAGCCTGTTCTCATTGTACTGTAGGAGTAAATCCTGGACTGCGCACACACTGGTAAAAACATACGATGGTGAGTGAGGTGTGAACGGATTTGCAGCTGTATGCTAACTGAGGGACATTTGTAGCACGGCGTACACATGCGATCGCAGATTTGCACAGGCAAATTTTCACTCCCACTGGAGAGCAAAATTAGCAGCCCAGCGATCAGGTCTGAATTAGTCCCAATATTAGGACCTGGCTCATGGTCACACAGCTGCAGGTCATCTAGGGGTAGAACCCCCCACTGCAAGATGACACCCACCAAATATTCTCTGTAAAGCGCTGCGGAATATGTGTGCACTACATAAATAACTGGTAATAAATAAATAAATAAATAATGCCCTGAATGTCAGTACCACGCTCTAAGGCCACATTTTAAAAGTCTGCTTTTCCTTATACCCATTATTGAGATGCCATTAGAGAGAATAACTATGAATTTGGTTGGACCGCTAAGAAAGTTTGCCTGGAGCCATCAATATATTTTGGTGATCAGGGCTGGCTCGAGGTACGTTCCATAGGAGCGGTAACGCAGGGCGCCC
>NC_086446.1:618582326-618604826 GCF_028390025.1 Pseudophryne corroboree
CACACCTCTCCCGAAGGATGTTGGCACAGGCCTCTGGAAATTGCTGAGCGAAATGAATTACGATGATGTGGTACCGGTAATCAAAGGGGACCGCTGTATTATGCAGTTCGGTCAGCACCTCTACAACCGTCTGGGGTCTGATGTCAGCAAGCATGATTACATCCGTCAGAAGCTCAGAGAGGTGGGGCGGCTTCTGCTGAAGGCGATGAAGGTCACACCGTTGCGGTGTATGAAAGATTTCATTTGCCCACCGAATTTCCTGCAAGTGGTGCATGCTGTGAGGAGCCTGGCCGGTTACGATGACCGCACCAATACATCTAAAATACCCTCGTTGGCTCTGAAGGTGGGACACAGCTTGCAGAAGATTTCTGCTATGGTGGAGTGTCAGGCACTGATGGAGGGCAGTGCCCTGACAGTGGAGCGTACCCGAAACTTTCGGAAAATTTATGAGGCGAGGTGGAGCGAGCTCATCTCCACTGCTGCCCTGAAGACACTTCGAGAGATAAAATGGAATGCACCGCTGCTTCTGCCCTTCACTGATGATGTTAAGCGCTTGAACCTGTACCTCCTTGACCGTCAGCGAGAGTACATTGATGAGTTGTCCGCCCACCCTTCCAAAAAGCAGTGGTCCATGTTGGCCAAAGTTACCCTCACGCAGCTGATTCTCTTCAACCGCAGGAGAGAAGATGAGGTTTCCAAGATGCGGCTCTCCTCCTTCGATTTACGGCACACAGCCGATTTGCAGGGTGATGTGGCCCAGGCCCTGTCAGAGCTGGAGAAGGCACTCTGTCGTCACTTCTTCCGTATTGAGATTCCTGGGAAAAGAGGCAGAAAAGTCCCTGTCCTGTTATCCCCAAGCAGAAAGCGATGGAGCTCCTCACAGAGAAGCGGACAGAATGTGGTGTGACCCCACACAATATCTACATGTTTGCTAGGCCAACAGCCATGTCCCATTATAGGGGATCCGACTGCATACGTCTCTACGCCCGGGAGTGTGGGGCCAAGCACCCCGAAGCATTATCTTCCACCCGCCTACGGAAGCATGTGGCTACACTTTCCAGGGTCCTCAACCTGAGTGATACAGAGATGGATCAGCTTGCTGATTTCCTTGGACATGATATCCGGGTGCATCGGCATTATTACCACCTCCCGGAGGGTACCCTTCAACTGGCCAAGTTGAGCAAGCTCTTTCTGGCTCTTGAGCAAGGGAGAATGGCTGAATTCAGGGGCCACAGTCTGGAAGAGATCTCCATTGATCCAAACGGTAGGTATCACTTGACAGTGTGGCTCCAGGGACTGACTGTCTAAGTGGGCTGGTGTGATCGGTTTCCCTGTCCTTCTCTATCCACAGAGCTGATCCAGGTGGTGAGCGATGACTCTGGGGATGAGCCAGAGAGTCAAGATACCGAGGTTCCCATGGGGCACATGGGAATAGAAGCCGGCAGCGTGGTGTTGGTGGCGGATGGAGGTGCAGCTGAAGGTGGGTGTGACTGTCCATTCCATTTGAGATGCGTCCATGACTGGTGGTGGCGTTGCGTGGTGACTGACCTTTCCTCTCCCGCACAGGTGACGGAAGGGGTGCCAAGCGCAATCCGTGGACCCCATCAGAAGTGAAAGCTGTTGAACGTCACATGATTCGGTTCATTCGCTCACTCAAGGTGCCGGGCAAGAATGACTGTGATGCGTGCCTAAGGGCAGAACGACAAGTGCTGAAGGCTCGGAACTGGCTCTCTGTTAAGTTTTACATTAAAAACCGAATTACTGCTGAAATGAGAAAGTCCCTTTCCTGAATAAAATGTATCTGCTGCTGAATACATGTTTCCTCTATCTCTGGTTAACCCTGAAAATAAATCAGTTATGTGGGTGTCCTCACGAGGCAGGTATTCCTGAATAGGTCCCCATGAGGTCCAGGGTCCTTCTGGTATTTGATACTGATTTAGCGGTCAATTTTGTAAGGCGCAATGTGAATGTGATTCCCTCGATGGGTGCGGACCCCCTGGTCATGCTGCTCGGGTGCAAGGAAAAAGGTGTCCCCATGAGGAAGGTTCCAGACATATGTCCTGATGAGGATAGAAAAACAAGTATGTGTGGGTGTGCGTGTTTCCTGTGCACTTGTTTATATATCCTAATGGGGACAATGGCCCTCATTCCGAGTTGATCGGTCGCAAGGCGAATGTAGCAGAGTTACACACGCTAAGCCGCCGCCTACTGGGAGTGAATCTTAGCTTCTTAAATGTGCGACCGATGTATGCGCAATATTGCGATCACAAACGAGTTAGCAGTTTTTGAGTAGCTTCAGACTTACTCTGCCTGTGCGATCAGTTCAGTGCTTTTCGTTCCTGGCTGACGTCATAAACACACCCAGCGTTCGCCCAGGCACACCCACCGTTTCCACGGCCACTCCTGCGTTTTTTCCGGAAACGGTAGCGTTTCCAGCCACACGCCCCTAAAACGCCGTGCATCCGCCCAGTAACACCCATTTCCTGTCAATCACAATGCGAACGTCGGAGCGAAGAAAAAGCCGTGAGTAAACTTACTTTCTTCATAGCAAAGTTACTTGGCGCAGACACAGTGCGAACATTGCGCATGCGCACTATGAGAATTCTCACTGCGATGCGATGAAAAACTCAGAGCGAACAACTCGGAATGAGGGCCAATGGCCGGACAGCACACCAACACTGGCGGGACCTCCGACATGGTGGGGGACCTAAAATGAGGTCCCCATGAGTCTGACCCTGGGAGGTGATAGGGGAGTCATGTCTCAACTACCCAGCATACAATTCTCGCAAGTCCCCGAGAATCACGTTTACCAGACTGGAATGGGTGTCGGTGTGTGCAATGCAGAGTGTGTTTAAAGCAAACAGTTCCAGCGCTGGGGGAGCATTCCCCGAATAATCTCTGGTGCTGCGGTGCCACCGGGGGGGGGGGGGGGGGCAGGGCGGCCTGCTTGCTCCGCGCCGGCGGGGGACTTGGACCGGGCGCCCTCGCTCTCCAGCCAAATCCCGGCCGGAGACTTGGCCGGAGGCACCCCGTCCGCCCGGCGCGTCAGCGCCTCCGAGCTTGGCGGAGCGCGGAAGTGGGGTCCTTCCCTGGTCCGCCCGGGGGCCGACGTGGACTCCCTGGCCGGGCTTAATAGTCGGGGGCGGGTCCACCGGGAGGGGAAGAGGGGCCGGACAATCACCTTCCTCCGCCGGACTTAAGCTTCGGTCTGTCCGGGGTGCGTGGAACTCGACTGGAGGGGTAGGCCCTACCTCTCCCTCCCTAGCGAGCCAAGTCCCGGCCGGGGACTTGGCCGGAGGCACCCCGTTCGAACGGAAAGCCAGCGCGAGTGCAGCGGACCGCGGCGGCTTGCTTCCCTGGTCCGCTCCGGGGCCGGTGGGGACACCCTTCCCCGGGCTGCCCGGGTGGGGAGAGTGGCACTAATATTTATTCCCAACTCGGCACTTACTGTATAATTTTTTTTTCACTGTTTCTTTATTTTTTTTGCGAAGTGCTGCAGTTACACCATGCGGCCAGCGGGTGGCGCAGACTCCCTCTCCAGCGAGCCAAGTCCCGGCCGGGGACTTGGCCGGAGGCGCCCCGTTCGTTCAGAGAGCCAGCGCGAGTGCAGCGGACCGCGGCGGCTAGCTTCCCTGCTCCGCTCCGGGGCCGGCGGGGGACACCCTTCCCCTGGCTGCCCAGACGGGGAGAGTGGGATCAATATTTTTTCCCAACTCGGCACTTACTGTATACTTTTTTTTCACTGTTTCTTTATTTTTTTGCGAAGTGCTGCAGTTACACCATGCGGCCAGCGGGTGGCGCAGACTCCCTCTCCAGCGAGCCAAGTCCCGGCCGGGGACTTGGCCGGAGGCGCCCCGTTCGAACGGAGAGCCAGCGCGAGTGCAGCGGACCGCGGCGGCTAGCTTCCCTGCTCCGCTCCGGGGCCGGCGGGGGACACCCTTCCCCTGGCTGCCCGGACGGGGAGAGTGGGATCAATATTTTTTCCCAACTCGGCACTTACTGTATAATTTTTTTTCACTGTTTCTTTATTTTTTTTTGCGAAGTGCTGCAGTTACACCATGCGGCCAGCGGGTGGTGCAGACTCCCTCTCCAGCGAGCCAAGTCCCGGCCGGGGACTTGGCCGGAGGTGCCCCGTCCGAACGGAGAGCCAGCGCGAGTGCAGCGGACCGCGGCGGCTAGCTTCCCTGCTCCGCTCCGGGGCCAGCGGGGGACACCCTTCCCCTGGCTGCCCGGGCGGGGAGAGTGGGATCAATATTTTTTCCCAACTCGGCACTTACTGTATACTTTTTTTTCACTGTTTCTTTATTTTTTTGCGAAGTGCTGCAGTTACACCATGCGGCCAGTGGGTGGCGCAGACTCCCTCTCCAGCGAGCCAAGTCCCGGCCGGGGACTTGGCCGGAGGCGCCCCGTTCGAACGGAGAGCCAGCGCGAGTGCAGCGGACCGCGGCGGCTAGCTTCCCTGCTCCGCTCCGGGGCCGGCAGGGGACACCCTTCCCCTGGCTGCCCGGGCGGGGAGAGTGGGATCAATATTTTTTTCCCAACTCGGCACTTACTGTATAATTTTTTTTTCACTGTTTCTTTATTTTTTTGCGAAGTGCTGCAGTTACACCATGCGGCCAGCGGGTGGCGCCGCTGCGGGGATCCGGGCACGCCCCCCCCGTGTCCCGCTTCCTTTCGCCCCGGGGGATTTTCCCCCCCAAGAGAACATGTGAAATCTCCCCGCAGTGGCATCGGGCGTCCAGCGGGTGGCGCCGCGGCGGAGATACGGGCCCCGGGCTCCGACATACGTGGTCCTGGGCCCTCTGTCCGTCTTGCGTCCACCTGTGGTATTTATTTCCCCCCCCCCCCGAAACAAATCGTGAAATCTCTCTGCAGTGGCATCAGGCGGCCAGCGGGGGGGCGCCGCAGCAGCGGCCCGGGACAGGGCGAGCGCCTCCCCCCCTGTCCGCCCGGCCGTGGAGGCCGGGGGCGCGTCGCGCTCCACCGTTTCCCCCTTTCCCCACAGCGGCGCTGGGACGCCCCCGCCACCCGGCGCCTCCCGCCCACATGCGCCGGTCCTCTCCTCGGGCGACCCCAGGTCCGGGAACGCGACCGCATCCCGTGCTGAAGTTTTGCGGATGAGTGCGGACCGGAGCGCCCGGGGCCAGCCGGCGCTTTCAGGGATTCGGGGAGGAGAGGAGGAATCCTGGGTCAAGCGCGCCCTCGGTCACTCGTGTCGCTACCCGCCACAGCACACCTCCGGCGGATCTCTAGGAGCAAGCGGAGGGCAGGGGCCGAGAAGCCTGGTTCCCTGGAGCTTTTGCGAAAGGACCCGTGACAGAAGATGCGCGGAGCTCAGAGATCAGCATGAGCAGGGCCCTCTTGCACCTGATTCTGCCCAGGCAGGGCTCCAGGAACCGGGTTCCAAAAAGCAAAATCCTTTGGAGCTCCTTTGAAAGGGCTTGTGACAGGAGAGCTGCGGAGCTCGGAGAACAGCAGGGGCAGGGCCATCTCCCCGATGAGGCCTATAAAGGGTCCGCGACGGGCGTCTGTTGGAGCCCGCCGTACGGCCCGGGCACATCTCCTTCTCCCCCGGAGGCAGCGCCCCCCAGCGATCCAAATCGGGTACTGCAATTTGTTGAAGTCTCGCCGATGAGTGCAGACCGGTGTTCCTCAGGCTGGGAGGCACTTCCAAGACCTCGGGGAAAAATTGGAGAGCGCACCGCGAAAGCGTCGCGCGTGCCTCCTGTCCCACTACGTCCGAGAGAACTCCTCAGCGAGATCTACAGGTGGTGGATGGATTACGGTATGGAAACAGTGAACCGAATGAAAATGACTCTTTTCTTTCTGCAACCCGATCGATGTGGCACCCTGCGCCCCGGTGGGGAGGGACGATCACTCGGCCGGAACCCAGGGGTCTCGGCTGGCTTCAGGCGAACCGACCCTCCCTCTGCCCATGGCGCTCCAGGAACCCCTCTGCTTTTGAGGGTGTCTGGTCCCCAGGTGCCTGCCCGAGCGCTCTGGGCCGGAGCCGGGCAGGCTTGCACCCGACTCCATGCGGCATGGCACGCTCCGGCGAGGCGGCCGCACGGAAGGGTTTGCCCGCCGGGCCCCCCCGCCGCGGACGGGAGGGCCAGATGGGGCGGAGGTCAGAGTGAGAGAGGGAGAGCGCGGGAGAGGAGTCGAGTCTCGCGGCAGGGCGGGAGAGAAGCGCAGACTCGGAGCGAGGCCAGCAGCAGACCGTCCAGGAGACAGGGAGAGCGGGAGGCGCTTTTTGGAGGGAGCCGGCGGAAGCTGCGGATGCCCGGGCGCCAGGCGGCGGCATACTGGAAGGGTGATGGAGCCCTGCGAGATGGAACCTTTTTACACCCTTTCACCCCCCTGGGAGAAGATGAAACCTGTCAGGCGTAGATCGGGATGAGGTGGTGCTGGGGGCAGCTGCTGCCGTCCCAGCGAAAAAAAACACCCCCCAGGACGGCTTGCACCAGTTTCCAAGCGAACAGGTTGTTGGGTGAGGTGAAAACAGGCGAAATTGAGCGTGGCAACATCCCCCTCCCCGGGGTGTCCACCCGACGGCGCGGGGCGGCCGGGCCCCGCCGTCCACTTTGACTCCGAGCTTCCCAATCGGCCCGACCAGGACGCTTTTCAGCGGAAGCCGCGGATGCCTGGGTGCCAGGTGGCGGCATCCCGGAAGGGCGATGGAGCCCTGCAAGATGGAACCTCTTTACACCCTTTCACCCCCCCGGGACAAGATGAAACCTGTCAGGCGTAGATCGGAATGAGGTGGGGCTGGGGGCAGTTGCTGCCGTCCCAGCGAAAAAAAACACCCCCCAGGACGGCTTGCACCGGTTTCCTAGCGAACAGGTTGTTGGGTGAGGCGAAAACAGGCGAAATCGAGCGTGGTAACGTCCCCCTCCCTGGGGTGTCCGCCCGACGGCGCGGGGCGGCCTGGCCGTCCACTCTGACTCCGAGCTTCCCAATTGGCCCGACCAGGATGGCCGTCCTCCTCCTCCCGTCCCCTTTTCTGAGGGCTCCCTTGGCTCGAGACCTGCCCCGGTGCCCCGGTCCGCCCTGCTGTGCGCCGGCGGATGGAGACGGTGTGTGCCGTGGCCCCCGTTTGGGCACGCGCTGGCCAATACCGAGAACTACCTGGTTGATCCTGCCAGTAGCATATGCTTGTCTCAAAGATTAAGCCATGCACGTGTAAGTACACACGGCCGGTACAGTGAAACTGCGAATGGCTCATTAAATCAGTTATGGTTCCTTTGATCGCTCGACCCTGTTACTTGGATAACTGTGGTAATTCTAGAGCTAATACATGCCGACGAGCGCTGACCCCCAGGGATGCGTGCATTTATCAGTCCAAGACCAATTCGGGGGTTCCAGGTGGGTCGGCCCCGGCCTCCCGCCGCCCCCGGCCTCTCTGGTGACTCTAGATAACCTTGGGCCGATCGCACGTCCCCGTGACGGCGACGACGCATTCGGATGTCTGCCCTATCAACTTTCGATGGTACTTTCTGCGCCCACCATGGTGACCACGGGTAACGGGGAATCAGGGTTCGATTCTGGAGAGGGAGCCTGAGAAACGGCTACCACATCCAAGGAAGGCAGCAAGGCGCGCAAATTACCCACTCCCGACTCGGGGAGGTAGTGACGAAAAATAACAATACAGGACTCTTTCGAGACCCTGTAATTGGAATGAGTACACTTTAAATCCTTTAATGAGGACCCATTGGAGGGCAAGTCTGGTGCCAGCAGCCGCGGTGTAAGGTTGTGTGTAGCTGAGCTCCAGAAGATCCGTGTCTAGGCCGAAGCCAGGACCTTTCCTGGGGGATCTTCCCCAGAAGATATGGAGCCTCCTGGGGCTGCTTCCCAGGAGAGTCCCCTGCCTGCAGGGCCTGGCCCTGGTCCTCCCCCTGATCCACCTGGGGGCCGTAGCAGGCAGGGTGGAAGTACGGAGGTGGTGGATACGAGCTGGAGAGTCTCTGGGGGTGGCCCAAGCGGGTTTCCCCTGAAAAAGGAGGCAAATTTGCAGGGTATTGCCCTATCCCCAACGGCGTGTTTGGGGGATGAAGAAAAATCGGGAGGTGGTGCCTCTGGCCAAGGAGGTGAATTTGGGTTGTTCTTACACAGTGGTCGCAAATTGATAACGCCGAGCAGGCTGAACCCCAGTGTGGTTCTGGTCCCCTGTGCAGTTGGGGTGACCAGAAGACCGGAGGATATGGGGGTCCCGGCGGCCGCTTTGGGCCTACAGCCATGTGAAAAAATGCCTGTACACAGTGAAAAACAGGTGTCTGTAAAGCAAAATGTTTGTGAGTGTGTGGAACTACAGGTCCCAGCAGTTGCTGTGGATTTGCAGCCAAGCAGGAAGATGGTGGTACATGGCGTGAGCAATTTAAAGCAGGACTGTGCCAAAAGTGAGGTGCCAGTGCAGCAAGTGGAACTACAGATCCCAGCAGCTAATATGGGTCTGCAGCCCTGTGTGAAAATGGAAGTGCATGGTGTGAGCTGTGTAAAGCAAGGCCCTGTAAAAAGTGGTGAAGATGAGGAGAGCGTGGAACTACAGGTCCCAGCAGCTGCTGCAGGGCTGCAAACCTGTGATGAGACGTCTGGATTGCAGCTTGGGGTGAACATGGTGGAGAAAGACCCTGCAAATACCTTATTTATGTGTGAAGCTCCTATGCATTCTATGGGAGCAGGGGAAGCACATTTGAATATAGTAATGGAGCAATCCGCTCATATATCTACAAGAGATTTGTACCTTGTGCAGCAGGAAGCAGAGGGGGAGCAGCCGGCTCCTGTATGTTGTATGGAGGTGATTGCAATCAGCCAGCAGGGACCGGAGCAGCTGTCAGCAGTTGCTGTGGATTTGCAGCCAAGTGGGAAGTTGATGGTACATGGCGTGAGCAATTTAAAGCAGGACTGTGCTTTAAGTGAGGTGCATGTGCAGCAAGTGGAACTACAGGTCCCAGCAGTCAATGTGGGTCTACAAGCCTGTAATGCAGCAGCTGGAACACAACACAAAATGAGCATAATGCAAAACCCTGAGAAAGCTTTATTGGTGCCTGGGAATATAGAAAGTAGAGATGAGCGGGTTCGGTTCCTCGGAATCCGAACCCGCCCGAACTTCAGGTTTTTTTACACGGGGCCGAGCGACTCGGATCTTCCCGCCTTGCTCGGTTAACCCGAGCGCGCCCGAACGTCATCATCCCGCTGTCGGATTCTCGCGAGGCTCGGATTCTATCGCGAGACTCGGATTCTATATAAGGAGCCGCGCGTCGCCGCCATTTTCACACGTGCATTGAGATTGATAGGGAGAGGACGTGGCTGGCGTCCTCTCCGTTTATAGAGAAGAGAGTGAGACTAGAGTAGAGAGAGACACAGTATTTATATTTACTTTAGTAATTTTGGGGAGCATTAGGAGGAGTACTACTACTTGCTGAAGTGATAGTGTGACTGTATATCTGACTTGTGGGGGAGACAGTGGGGAGCAGTTAGAGTCTGAGAGCAGGAGTACATATTTTAACGTACAGTGCACACTTTTGCTGCCAGAGTGCCACACTGCCATTGTGACCACACTGACCACCAGTATATATTGTGATTGTCTGCTTAGGAGTACTACTTGCAAGTTGCTGATAGTGTGACCAGTGACCTGACCACCAGTTTAATTAATCACCACCAGTTTAATATATATATATATATATATATATATATATATATATATATATATATATATATATATAATTGTATATAATATATATATAATTGTATACCACCTACCCGTGTTTTTTTTTTTTTTTCTTCTTGATACATACTACTATAGTAGCTTACTGTAGCAGTCTGCGGTGCTGCTGAGCTGACAGTGTCCAGCAGGTCCGTCATCAGTCATTACATAATAAATATATATACCTGTCCGGCTGCAGTACTAGTGATATTATATATATATATATATTAATTTCATCTCATTATCATCCAGTCTATATTAGCAGCAGACACAGTACGGTAGTCCACGGCTGTAGCTACCTCTGTGTCGGCAGTCGCTCGTCCATCCATAATTGTATACCACCTACCCGTGGTTTTTTTTCTTCTTTCTTCTTGATACAAACTACTATAGTAGCTTACTGTAGCAGTCTGCGGTGCTGCTGAGCTGACAGTGTCCAGCAGGTCCGTCATCAGTCATTACATAATAAATATATATACCTGTCCGGCTGCAGTACTAGTGATATTATATATATATATATTAATTTCATCTCATTATCATCCAGTCTATATTAGCAGCAGACACAGTACGGTAGTCCACGGCTGTAGCTACCTCTGTGTCGGCAGTCGCTCGTCCATCCATAATTGTATACCACCTACCCGTGTTTTTTTTTTTTCTTTCTTCTTGATACATACTACTATAGTAGCTTACTGTAGCAGTCTACGGTGCTGCTGAGCTGACAGTGTCCAGCAGGTCCGTCATCAGTCATTACATAATAAATATATATACCTGTCCGGCTGCAGTACTAGTGATATTATATATATATATATTAATTTCATCTCATTATCATCCAGTCTATATTAGCAGCAGACACAGTACGGTAGTCCACGGCTGTAGCTACCTCTGTGTCGGCAGTCGCTCGTCCATCCATAATTGTATACCACCTACCCGTGTTTTTTTTTTTTTTTTTCTTCTTGATACATACTACTATAGTAGCTTACTGTAGCAGTCTGCGGTGCTGCTGAGCTGACAGTGTCCAGCAGGTCCGTCATCAGTCATTACATAATAAATATATATACCTGTCCGGCTGCAGTACTAGTGATATTATATATATATATATATTAATTTCATCTCATTATCATCCAGTCTATATTAGCAGCAGACACAGTACGGTAGTCCACGGCTGTAGCTACCTCTGTGTCGGCAGTCGCTCGTCCATCCATAATTGTATACCACCTACCCGTGTTTTTTTTTTTTTCTTTCTTCTTGATACATACTACTATAGTAGCTTACTGTAGCAGTCTGCGGTGCTGCTGAGCTGACAGTGTCCAGCAGGTCCGTCATCAGTCATTACATAATAAATATATATACCTGTCCGGCTGCAGTACTAGTGAAATTATATATATATATATTAATTTCATCTCATTATCATCCAGTCTATATTAGCAGCAGACACAGTACGGTAGTCCACGGCTGTAGCTACCTCTGTGTCGGCAGTCGCTCGTCCATCCATAATTGTATACCACCTACCCGTGGGTTGTTTTTTTCTTTCTTCTTGATACATACTACTATAGTAGCTTACTGTAGCAGTCTACGGTGCTGCTGAGCTGACAGTGTCCAGCAGGTCCGTCATCAGTCATTACATAATAAATATATATACCTGTCCGGCTGCAGTACTAGTGATATTATATATATATATTAATTTCATCTCATTATCATCCAGTCTATATTAGCAGCAGACACAGTACGGTAGTCCACGGCTGTAGCTACCTCTGTGTCGGCAGTCGCTCGTCCATCCATAATTGTATACCACCTACCCGTGGTTTTTTTTCTTCTTTCTTCTTGATACATACTACTATAGTAGCTTACTGTAGCAGTCTGCGGTGCTGCTGAGCTGACAGTGTCCAGCAGGTCCGTCATCAGTCATTACATAATAAATATATATACCTGTCCGGCTGCAGTACTAGTGATATTATATATATATATATATATATATATATATATATTAATTTCATCTCATTATCATCCAGTCTATATTAGCAGCAGACACAGTACGGTAGTCCACGGCTGTAGCTACCTCTGTGTCGGCAGTCGCTCGTCCATCCATAATTGTATACCACCTACCCGTGGTTTTTTTTCTTCTTTCTTCTTGATACATACTACTATAGTAGCTTACTGTAGCAGTCTGCGGTGCTGCTGAGCTGACAGTGTCCAGCAGGTCCGTCATCAGTCATTACATAATAAATATATATACCTGTCCGGCTGCAGTACTAGTGATATTATATATATATATATTAATTTCATCTCATTATCATCCAGTCTATATTAGCAGCAGACACAGTACGGTAGTCCACGGCTGTAGCTACCTCTGTGTCGGCAGTCGCTCGTCCATCCATAATTGTATACCACCTACCCGTGGGTTTTTTTTTTCTTTCTTCTTGATACATACTACTATAGTAGCTTACTGTAGCAGTCTGCGGTGCTGCTGAGCTGACAGTGTCCAGCAGGTCCGTCATCAGTCATTACATAATAAATATATATACCTGTCCGGCTGCAGTACTAGTGATATTATATATATATATATTAATTTCATCTCATTATCATCCAGTCTATATTAGCAGCAGACACAGTACGGTAGTCCACGGCTGTAGCTACCTCTGTGTCGGCAGTCGCTCGTCCATCCATAATTGTATACCACCTACCCGTGTTTTTTTTTTTTCTTCTTGATACATACTACTATAGTAGCTTACTGTAGCAGTCTGCGGTGCTGCTGAGCTGACAGTGTCCAGCAGGTCCGTCATCAGTCATTACATAATAAATATATATACCTGTCCGGCTGCAGTACTAGTGATATTATATATATATATATATTAATTTCATCTCATTATCATCCAGTCTATATTAGCAGCAGACACAGTACGGTAGTCCACGGCTGTAGCTACCTCTGTGTCGGCAGTCGCTCGTCCATCCATAATTGTATACCACCTACCCGTGTTTTTTTTTTTTCTTTCTTCTTGATACATACTACTATAGTAGCTTACTGTAGCAGTCTGCGGTGCTGCTGAGCTGACAGTGTCCAGCAGGTCCGTCATCAGTCATTACATAATAAATATATATACCTGTCCGGCTGCAGTACTAGTGATATTATATATATATATATTAATTTCATCTCATTATCATCCAGTCTATATTAGCAGCAGACACAGTACGGTAGTCCACGGCTGTAGCTACCTCTGTGTCGGCAGTCGCTCGTCCATCCATAATTGTATACCACCTACCCGTGGTTTTTTTTCTTCTTTCTTCTTGATACATACTACTATAGTAGCTTACTGTAGCAGTCTGCGGTGCTGCTGAGCTGACAGTGTCCAGCAGGTCCGTCATCAGTCATTACATAATAAATATATATACCTGTCCGGCTGCAGTACTAGTGATATTATATATATATATATATATATATATATATTAATTTCATCTCATTATCATCCAGTCTATATTAGCAGCAGACACAGTACGGTAGTCCACGGCTGTAGCTACCTCTGTGTCGGCAGTCGCTCGTCCATCCATAATTGTATACCACCTACCCGTGGTTTTTTTTTTTTCTTTCTTCTTGATACATACTACTATAGTAGCTTACTGTAGCAGTCTGCGGTGCTGCTGAGCTGACAGTGTCCAGCAGGTCCGTCATCAGTCATTACATAATAAATATATATACCTGTCCGGCTGCAGTACTAGTGATATTATATATATATATATTAATTTCATTTCATTATCATCCAGTCTATATTAGCAGCAGAAACAGTACGGTAGTCCACGGCTGTAGCTACCTCTGTGTCGGCAGTCGCTCGTCCATCCATAAGTATACTAGTATCCATCCATCTCCATTGTTTACCTGAGGTGCCTTTTAGTTGTGCCTATTAAAATATGGAGAACAAAAATGTTGAGGTTCCAAAATTAGGGGAAGATCAAGATCCACTTCCACCTCGTGCTGAAGCTGCTGCCACTAGTCATGGCCGAGACGATTAAATGCCAGCAACGTCGTCTGCCAAGGCCGATGCCCAATGTCATAGTACAGAGCATGTAAAATCCAAAACACCAAATATCAGTAAAAAAAGGACTCCAAAATCTAAAATAAAATTGTCGGAGGAGAAGCGTAAACTTGCCAATATGCCATTTACCACACGGAGTGGCAAGGAACGGCTGAGGCCCTGGCCTATGTTCATGGCTAGTGGTTCAGCTTCACATGAGGATGGAAGCACTCAGCCTCTCGCTAGAAAAATGAAAAGACTCAAGCTGGCAAAAGCACCGCAAAGAACTGTGCGTTCTTTGAAATCCCAAATCCACAAGGAGAGTCCAATTGTGTCGGTTGCGATGCCTGACCTTCCCAACACTGGACGTGAAGAGCATGCGCCTTCCACCATTTGCACGCCCCCTGCAAGTGCTGGAAGGAGCACCCGCAGTCCAGTTCCTGATAGTCAGATTGAAGATGTCAGTGTTGAAGTACACCAGGATGAGGAGGATATGGGTGTTGCTGGCGCTGGGGAGGAAATTGACAAGGAGGATTCTGATGGTGAGGTGGTTTGTTTAAGTCAGGCACCCGGGGAGACACCTGTTGTCCGTGGGAGGAATATGGCCGTTGACATGCCTGGTGAAAATACCAAAAAAATCAGCTCTTCAGTGTGGAAGTATTTCAACAGAAATGCGGACAACATTTGTCAAGCCGTGTGTTGCCTTTGTCAAGCTGTAATAAGTAGGGGTAAGGACGTTAACCACCTCGGAACATCCTCCCTTATACGTCACCTGCAGCGCATTCATAATAAGTCAGTGACAAGTTCAAAAACTTTGTGCGACAGCGGAAGCAGTCCACTGACCAGTAAATCCCTTCCTCTTGTAACCAAGCTCACGCAAACCACCCCACCAACTCCCTCAGTGTCAATTTCCTCCTTCCCCAGGAATGCCAATAGTCCTGCAGGCCATGTCACTGGCAATTCTGACGATTCCTCTCCTGCCTGGGATTCCTCCGATGCATCCTTGCGTGTAACGCCTACTGCTGCTGGCGCTGCTGTTGTTGCTGCTGGGAGTCGATGGTCATCCCAGAGGGGAAATCGTAAGACCACTTTTACTACTTCCACCAAGCAATTGACTGTCCAACAGTCCTTTGCGAGGAAGATGAAATATCACAGCAGTCATCCTGCTGCAAAGCGGATAACTGAGGCCTTGACAACTATGTTGGTGTTAGACGTGCGTCCGGTATCCGCCGTTAGTTCACAGGGAACTAGTCAATTTCTTGAGGTAGTGTGCCCCCGTTACCAAATACCATCTAGGTTCCACTTCTCTAGGCAGGCGATACCGAGAATGTACACGGACGTCAGAAAAAGACTCACCAGTGTCCTAAAAAATGCAGTTGTACCCAATGTCCACTTAACCACGGACATGTGGACAAGTGGAGCAGGGCAGGGTCAGGACTATATGACTGTAACAGCCCACTGGGTAGATGTATGGACTCCCGCCGCAAGAACAGCAGCGGCGGCACCAGTAGCAGCATCTCGCAAACGCCAACTCTTTCCTAGGCAGGCTACGCTTTGTATCACCGGTTTCCAGAATACGCACACAGCTGAAAACCTCTTACGGCAACTGAGGAAGATCATCGCGGAATGGCTTACCCCAATTGGACTCTCCTGTGGATTTGTGGCATCGGACAACGCCAGCAATATTGTGTGTGCATTAAATATGGGCAAATTCCAGCACGTCCCATGTTTTGCACATACCTTGAATTTGGTGGTGCAGAATTTTTAAAAAAACGACAGGGGCGTGCAAGAGATGCTGTCGGTGGCCAGAAGAATTGCGGGACACTTTCGGCGTACAGGCACCACGTACAGAAGACTGGAGCAACACCAAAAACGCCTGAACCTGCCCTGCCATCATCTGAAGCAAGAAGTGGTAACGAGGTGGAATTCAACCCTATATATGCTTCAGAGGTTGGAGGAGCAGCAAAAGGCCATTCAAGCCTATACAATTCAGCACGATATAGGAGGTGGAATGCACCTGTCTCAAGCGCAGTGGAGAATGATTTCAACGTTGTGCAAGGTTCTGCTGCCCTTTGAACTTGCCACACGTGAAGTCAGTTCAGACACTGCCAGCCTGAGTCAGGTCATTCCCCTCATCAGGCTTTTGCAGAAGAAGCTGGAGACATTGAAGGAGGAGCTAACACGGAGCGATTCCGCTAGGCATGTGGGACTTGTGGATGGAGCCCTTAATTCGCTTAACAAGGATTCACGGGTGGTCAATCTGTTGAAATCAGAGCACTACATTTTGGCCACCGTGCTCGATCCTAGATTTAAAACCTACCTTGGATCTCTCTTTCCGGCAGACACAAGTCTGCTGGGGTTCAAAGACCTGCTGGTGAGAAAATTGTCAAGTCAAGCGGAACGCGACCTGTCAACATCTCCTCCTTCACATTCTCCCGCAACTGGGGGTGCGAGGAAAAGGCTCAGAATTCCGAGCCCACCCGCTGGCGGTGATGCAGGGCAGTCTGGAGCGACTGCTGATGCTGACATCTGGTCCGGAATGAAGGACCTGACAACGATTACGGACATGTCGTCTACTGTCACTGCATATGATTCTCTCCCCATTGAAAGAATGGTGGAGGATTATATGAGTGACCGCATCCAAGTAGGCACGTCACACAGTCCGTACTTATACTGGCAGGAAAAAGAGGCAATTTGGAGGCCCTTGCACAAACTGGCTTTATTTTACCTAAGTTGCCCTCCCACAAGTGTGTACTCCGAAAGAGTGTTTAGTGCCGCCGCTCACCTTGTCAGCAATCGGCGTACGAGGTTACTTCCAGAAAATGTGGAGAAGATGATGTTCATTAAAATGAATTATAATCAATTCCTCCGTGGAGACATTGACCAGCAGCAATTGCCTCCACAAAGTACACAGGGAGTTGAGATGGTGGATTCCAGTGGGGACGAATTGATAATCTGTGAGGAGGGGGATGTACACGGTGATATATCGGAGGATGATGATGAGGTGGACATCTTGCCTCTGTAGAGCCAGTTTGTGCAAGGAGAGATTAATTGCTTCTTTTTTGGTGGGGGTCCAAACCAACCCGTCATTTCAGTCACAGTCGTGTGGCAGACCCTGTCACTGAAATGATGGGTTGGTTAAAGTGTGCATGTCCTGTTTATACAACATAAGGGTGGGTGGGAGGGCCCAAGGACAATTCCATCTTGCACCTCTTTTTTCTTTTTTTCTTCTTTGCGTCATGTGCTGTTTGGGGAGTGTTTTTTGGAAGGGCCATCCTGCGTGACACTGCAGTGCCACTCCTAGATGGGCCAGGTGTTTGTGTCGGCCACTAGGGTCGCTTACCTTACTCACACAGCTACCTAATTGCGCCTCTTTTTTTCTTTGCGTCATGTGCTGTTTGGGGAGTGTTTTTTGGAAGGGCCATCCTGCGTGACACTGCAGTGCCACTCCTAGATGGGCCAGGTGTTTGTGTCGACCACTAGGGTCGCTTATCTTACTCACACAGCTACCTCATTGCGCCTCTTTTTTTCTTTGCGTCATGTGCTGTTTGGGGAGTGTTTTTTGGAAGGGCCATCCTGCGTGACACTGCAGTGCCACTCCTAGATGGGCCAGGTGTTTGTGTCGGCCACTAGGGTCGCTTATCTTACTCACACAGCTACCTCATTGCGCCTCTTTTTTTCTTTGCGTCATGTGCTGTTTGGGGAGTGTTTTTTGGAAGGGCCATCCTGCGTGACACTGCAGTGCCACTCCTAGATGGGCCAGGTGTTTGTGTCGGCCACTAGGGTCGCTTATCTTACTCACACAGCTACCTCATTGCGCCTCTTTTTTTCTTTGCGTCATGTGCTGTTTGGGGAGTGTTTTTTGGAAGGGCCATCCTGCGTGACACTGCAGTGCCACTCCTAGATGGGCCAGGTGTTTGTGTCGGCCACTAGGGTCGCTTAGCTTAGTCATCCAGCGACCTTGGTGCAAATTTTAGGACTAAAAATAATATTGTGAGGTGTGAGGTATTCAGAATAGACTGAAAATGAGTGGAAATTATGGTTTTTGAGGTTAATAATACTTTGGGGTCAAAATGACCCCCAAATTCTATGATTTAAGCTGTTTTTTAGTGTTTTTTGAAAAAAACACCCGAATCCAAAACACACCCGAATCCGACAAAAAAAATCCGGTGAGGTTTTGCCAAAACGCGGTCGAACCCAAAACACGGCCGCGGAACCGAACCCAAAACCAAAACACAAAACCCGAAAAATTTCAAGTGCACATCTCTAAAAAAGTGTGGAAAAAATGGAGCAATCGGCTCCTATGTTACCTGTGGCTCCTGCTGAGGGGATTGGGCTGTTGGTGGCAACTGGTGAGCCCCTGGCTCCTGTGTGCGGCATGGAGAGTCTGCAGGTGGCATCTGTGCTGTCTGCGGCAGAAGATCAATGAGGACCTGTTCATCTATCTGCGGTGGGAGGCCCGGTGAAGTGGGTGAAGACAGAAGAATGTGCATTGTCCCCAGAAGTATCGGTGCCTGTGGAGGGGAGTCGCTTGGCTCCCGAAGTAGTTGGGAGTCGGTCCTCCAGCTCTGTGCAGCTGGGGGATAAGACTGTGGAGGGAGGGGGGTGTGGGCAAAGCCCGGGGCCAAAATCCAGTATACTGGAGCCGGGGGATCCTCAAGCATTGTTTATGGCTGTAGGTAGGTGCGGGCAAAGCCCGGGGCCAGAGTCCGGTAGAAGGGGTTGGAGCCTGGGAAAAATCTGGTATTGTCTGTGGCTGCAGGGGGGTGCGGGCAAAGCCCGGTGCTGAGCGGTTTGGATGATCAGGAGTTAAAGTTTAAAAGTGCTGTAGCAAATGATCAAAGTTGTTTGGTAATTAATGGAAATGTGCAGCTGCAGCCACTTGTGTCTGTGACTGGGGAAGTGGATAGGCAGGTTCAGGGTTTGGGTTTTTCTGCACAGAAATCTTCTGTTTTGCAGCTCAATCCCACTGCCGTTATTGGTGGTGATGTCCTGATTTCTGAAATAAAACAGAGTTTGGTGCAGCAAATTGGGGTTAAAGATGTGGGGGATCAGCTGTTAGATCAGCAGATGGATGTATCAGTGGCAGTGGAGGGGGATGTGCAAGTGCGGGGTTCAGTTAGTGTGTCGCAGCCGCAACTACCTGCATCTGTGGAGGTAGTCATTGCGGAGTCATCCGCTCCTGTGATCGCTGATTTGGATGCTGCGCTTCCTGTCCTGGAGCAAGAGATTGCTAAGCTCAGAAAGGCAATTGCAACAAAAAGAAGAAATAGGAATAGGGCCTATAGTAGGGAGAGGCCAGTGCTTTCAGTTGAGCTGGCTGCGTTGGAGGGAGAGCTGGGTGCTAAACTGGCGGAGTTGGAGGAGTGGAGGTTGAAAATTAAAGCGGCAGAGGCTAGGGAGTGTTTGGGGGTGGAGTCATCTGCGGAACTGCCTCCAAACAGGCAAACTCTGGAGGTTGTGGGACCCCCGGAGGTAGAGCACCCCATGTATAATTCCATTCATAATTTGGAGGGGGAAAGATCAGTGGTGTCCCCTGGGGATGATTCTGGGGGTGTAGAGGTGCCGGCGAATCCTCCTCAGCCTTCGGCTGTGGCGGCTGTTGGTGTGGTGGAGAATGCCGCTATTATTGAGGCGGGGGGTGTGGTTTTGGAAAATGGTGGGAAGTCCGGTGGTTTGGTTCCCCCTGAAGGTGTACCTGTGGTCAAGCCAGTTACGTTGGCTCAAGGGTTGCCGGGTTTGGATAGGGGTCGTTTGAGTTCCGGCCAGAAGCAGATAGTAGAGTCCATCTACGGTGACAGTTTGAGTGTTCCTGCACGGGTGGGGCCCGCTTTGGCTGCCATGGAGGTTGTTCAGCGGAGACTGAATTTGGTGGCGAGTGAAACAGCTAATCAGGCTGGACGGAGCTCAGTGGTCTCGGGTGTAACTTCATACGCCAGCATGGCTAGCGGCCCTGGGAGAGTTCCTCAGCAGAACCCCGTGGGTGGGCAGCCAGCGAAGCGGCGTAATGCCGTTCAGTTAAAGTGGCTAGGGGAGGGGCCTCCTCCGTGTAGAGTAGATTTTTTGAAAAATTTATTTTCTTTGGGTTTTGAGGCATCTGATTTGTTCGCCTGTATACACCCGGTGGGGACGCCTGAGTTCGACTTGAGTTTTGTCAGTTATAATGGGTTACAGGCTTTCTGGGCAAAGTGGGGTACGGCCAAGTTGAGTAAGCCATGGGACAAGTTTAGGGCCTTGGCAATAACGAGACAGGAGAGGACCAAAATTACCATATTGGTCCGGAACGAGTCTCTGAGTGAGATCGATTTAAGCTTTTGGCTCAAAAGATTCGTGGAAAAAATAATTTCCCCCATTGAAAAAGTCCCGGGTGCACTGGGTGTATGGGGGGGTGCGTGGACTGCTACAGTTAAATTAGCGAATAGCAGCCACATTCCCTCGGCCGCTTACATAGGTAGGGACAGGATTTAATGCTTCTACCCTGGGCAGCCCCGTACATGCCACAGGTGTGGCGATTTTAGGCATTTCAGTCGGGACTGTCCGGAGCAGAAGTGTTCCAAATGTGGCGGGATGGGCCATCTGTCAAAAAATTGCGATACCATCTCTTGTAATCTATGTGGCATGATGGGTCATCCATACAGTAGGTGTCCTGAAGCCTTTCACAATCGTTCTTTTGACAAGGAATTAGAGGAGATCTCTAGGAGAGTGGAGGAGGAGGTCTTGGGCCCGGTTCCTAATACTTCGGTGGCTGTGGTGGTGCCTCCTGCTGTAGCCCCCATGGAAGTGGCAGGTCCATCGGGGGTGAAGGCGGGGGGTGCTGCTCCGGTGGCTGAAGTTGTTGTGCAGGAAGAGGCCCCCTTTAAACTTGTGGTGAAGGGTAAAGGGGCAAAGGCAAAGAAGAATAGGAAGGGGAAGAATGATGATAGCATTGTTCTGACAAATCGCTTCTTTACGATTTCTAGTGAGGAGGAGGAGGAAGAGGGTGAAATCGTGAGGGAGGATTCTGGGGAGTTAGTGCTAAAGTCTAGGAAGTTACGGCAGAGAAGGAGGGTGGCAGGTGGTACCCCGTACCCAGGTAGGTCCAGAGGGAGGAGTGAGCTGGCAGGGGAGGCAGTTGTGCTTGGCAAATTCATTGCCAGTGGAGGTAAGGAGGTTGTGTCATCTCGGGCACAGGTGCTGGCTCCGACCCTGCGAAGGGTCTCTGAGAAGGGGGGTACGGTGGACCCGGTGGTGGCTCCTGGGACTGTGGACCAACCTGTAGTCATGGCACAGAGTCTGCTCATGGCTGATGTGGAGGTCCCTGCGCCTGGCCCTAGCCTTGTGTCTTCAACCGACCCAGCTGTGTGTCCTGCCCCAGAACCTCCTGATGGAGGAGGGGGGTCGGCAGTTGTTTTGGGTTCTGTCCCTGTGATTTCAGTTTCTGTTGGGGAGGAGGTTGACCTCTGGGAAGGTGAGGTGGTTCCTCCGGGGGTTAGTGTAAAGAGGTGGGGCTCGTCGGAAGAAGAAGAAGTGATTAGGTCCTGCTTGAAATAACCCTGTAAGGATGGCTTCCCAACCTATTAGATTTGCCACTATTAATGTGGCATCTGTTCTGTCCGAGCGTGCTCGTTACATGGCCTTTAATTTTTTCGACACGGTTGAGGTTGATTTTTTGTTTTTGCAGGAGACTAGGGTTGGTCGACTTGCTGATCTCCATAAGGCGAAAGCCGAATGGAGACGCGGTCCCTCCTATTGGTCTCTTGCGGCCGAGCCGTACGGTGGGTTGGCGGTTCTTTTTACCGGCATGATAACTGTCCAACGGGTTATTGAGATTCAAGTAGGCAGATGTATGGTTTTGGATGTTAACCTGAGAGGGCACGACCTGAGACTTATTAACATCTATGGTCCCCAGACTAAATGGGACAGGAAGTGTCTTTTCAGGGAGATAAAGCCATATCTTTTTTCGGCCCGGCAGATAATCTTTGGTGGTGACTTTAACACCATCCTTAGGCCTAAAGATAGGGGAGGCTCAAAGACTACTCTGGGTTATGATTCTCTTTTTTTAGCTAGTATGGTTAGACAGGCAGGCCTGGTGGATATGCATATTCGCCATTCCCCAGACCTCACGGGTTTCACCTATTTTAGAGGTAGGTGTAGGAGTAGGATAGACAGGTTTTTCGTTACAGAGAGTTCAAAAACTTCGGCTCCGGTGCTGAAGTTAGTAGAATTCTCCGATCACGTTTTCCTGTGTGCATCCTTGAACGCCTCGGAAACTCCTCAGAAGGGACGGGGCCTGTGGCGTCTGAACTCTGAACTTCTAAAGGAGGATGAGATCAGACAGTCTTTCAGGGACTTCTTTCAATCTCAGGAGTCACTTTTGGAGGCAGGCTGGAGTAGGTCTGAGTGGTGGGAGGTATGCAAGAAGAGGGCTCGCAGATTTTTCCGCAACCTCGTAGCCAAAAGAAACTTGTTAAAAAGGAATGTCTACCATGCCTTGAGAAAGAAACTGGATTTCTTAATTTCTTAATTTCTGAGCAGGGGGATAGTGGGGAGATCTCCCGAGTAAAGGCCCAGATGAAAGAGTATCAGTATGACCGGTATGCGTCCTTGGTTCTGGAAAGGGATTATGGTAAATACCACTCGCCTGATCCCTACCAGAACTGCAGGAACTCGGTTAGCTGTAAGGACCGGGGTGTCCTTCGTGAGGATAAGGAAGGCATTCTGGAAGTTGTGCGAACCTTTTACTCCGACCTTTTATCTGAGAAACTGCTTATCAGAGAGAGGATGGAACGGTTTCTGAGGGAGACTCCTGGTCTCGTG